>NW_005842973.1:66041-78682 GCF_000455745.1 Alligator sinensis | reverse complement strand
AAAACTAGGGCAGTTTAAGCTCTGTATTAAAAAAAAAAAAAAGGACAAAAGTTAAAGTCCTCCTCCTATCCTCCGTTTGAAAGTTGAGCATTTAAGTTAAAAAATTTAGCATAACTTTAAGCTCTTCCAGTTAACTTGTTAAAACCTTATCTTGCACTAACATATAACTAGTCTTCAGCCATCTTCAGTTATTATTCAGGTATTTCCCTCATAAAACTGGAAGTTTCCTTGAGTTACTAAGCTGTTAACCCTGGCAGCACCGTCAAGTAACCCTTTCCCCAAGTAATTTTTGCTTTCATTAATATTTTCCTTCCCCATATTCCTTAGGTTCTATTAGTAACACCGATTATCACACTGTCTCTACTTTTACTACCCAACTCAACCCCACATATGCTTATCATTATGCTCCAGACCATCCAGTCCTACCATATTAGAGGCACTATATTTCAGAGCTATTTGTAAGTCACTAATAGCTTAAATACTTATCAGTTCTATAAGTGAGGTTCCACCTAGCTCGTCACCCAGAAGAAGGAACATATTCCATGCATAATTAGTTGCCCTCTGCCCTCTCTCAGCCAGTTATCAAGCCATGCCAACAGTACAGTATTGATGCCAGAGTCTTTACTTCACTCGCTAGCTTCCTTCACACGCATTGCAAAACAGTCATGAATTATGTCACTAATCTTTTAAGCTGTCTCCTGAAATTCAAAGGTAATTTAGACTAAAGTGACATTTACTGCAGAAGACAGACTTCTAGTAAATAATGTTCATCTATTTTTTTAAATCTGGAGAAAATTAAACGTAATGTTTTCCATAACTTAACATAGTAGATTCTGTCAACAGCTGACGCAGTATGTTTTCGTCAGTTCTGACTGTTGTAATCAGTTAATTTGATGTAGTGTCCAATCATTTGGGTATGCATAAACTTCTATAAAATATTTGAGTTGCTTTATAATAGTTTTTCGCATCTGTTGCATCTTTTTACAGGGCAATTACTGCTGAGCTCACAGTAAAGGCCAGTTGGGTTCCACTGTTAACAAGTGGGAATTTTCCCATGCTTCTGGGCTTTGTTGGTTGCTCTGCTCCTTTTCTGCTACATGGGTCAGGGTGTTTTTAAGCCTTCCTCAGAGGTGCCAGGTGTTGGCTGCAGCCAAGGCTGGGGAATTGACTGGGATGTGCCAATGCTCCTGCTGGGACCCCAAAGCCAGAAGTTCCTGGCCAGATGGTCTTGCACCTCTCTGCTCAGGGTCAAACCAATCACCATACGGGATCAGGAAGGAATTTTATCCCGTGGTCAGACTGGTACACACTGGGCATGCCTACATGTGCATTTAGATGTGCCTAAATTTAATGTGCATTAAGGCGATTTAGGCCCGCGTCTACATGTGCATGTATTAAAGCACATTAATGTCATGTGCGTGGACTGACATAGGACTAAAGTTAATCCCAAGTCAGTCCATACTTTTGCAGGTATCAAATTTAGGTGCAAATAACCTAAAATTGCCCTTTTAAGGCATGCTAAGAGTGCATATGTGTAGACACACACCCTTAAACACATCTTAACATCAGGCTAAAGTGCCTTAAATCAGCATATGTAGACATGCCCACTGTGGAGGTTTTTGCCTTCTTCTGTAGCAAGGGGTGTGGCCCTCTACTGGGGATCTCTTGAGCACATATTAACAACCTTTTATAGAAGCAGGACATTGGCTGCCATGGTTCCCTTGCTTTACCTGTAGCAAGTTAGGGTGCTGTGTCTTGTGTCATGTCAGGGTGGATGGTAGTTTTACAAAGAATTTAGATTATGAATTTTATAGGATGGTTTTGATAGGAAGGATCCTGCCACAGGCAGGGGGTTGGACTAGATGACCTCTGGAGTTCCCGTTTAGCTCTACTTCTCAAGGATTTCTAGAGGGGGAAAAAAAAACTTTTAAAGTATGAAAACAAGATTACAGTGACGGGACAAACTTTTGTGGACTGAAGCTAACCCACAAACCAAAACACATCGGGGTTGTAGGCTGTAAAAGAAATTAACATATTAAGGTTTGTCTGGGTATTTTTCCAGACTTAATTTGTTTTACATTTATAAAAGACATGCACACTCTCTAACATAGGGGTGAGCAAAATGCGGCCCGTGGGCCGGATGAGGCCTGCCAGGCCATTCTATCTGACCCACAGGGCCCCCCCAAATTTAGAAAATTAATATTTATCTGCCCCTGGCTGCCTGTCACGCAGCCCTTGATGGCTTGCCAAAACTCAGTAAGCTGCCCTCCACCCAAAATAATTGCCTATCCCTGCTCTAACATTTGATCCAGAACACTAAATAGTCAATTCTTTCCTCTTCTCTCTCTCTCTCTCTCTCTCACACACACACACACACACACACACACACACACACCTCTCAACAATTATTGTTAAAGTCTTTGCTTTGACACATTAAGTATGGAGAGGAAAAATTAAGGAAATTAACAACAGAGTTGATGAAGTAGAAGCTTGGAAACAAACCTACAGCATGAAAGACAGACAGGTAGGAAGCACAAGGAATTAAAACCAAGAGGCAAGCTGCGTACTGCCTGTGTGATGGAAAGTTTATTTTCGTTGCGACAGAAGGAAAAAAAGGCACAAGGTGGAAGACAAACCCACCCCCCAAAAAACAGAAGAGGCAAAAAATAGATGAAAAATAAATGTCAAGATGACAATTATGGGATCAGAATCTTATGTCACATTTTACATGACAGTCCTTCACAGGCAAGGTCAGCTCACAGACTACTGCGCCAAGGAGCACAGTTTGAGGAAGAGGTGAGCAGCCAGCAGTGGCAAAAGAACAGGTTAGGGACTATCTAGCAAAGCTGTACTTATACTAGTCCATGAAGCCGCATGGAATGCACCTGAGGGTGCTGAGGGAGTTGGCTGATGAGATTGCAGAGACACTGGTCATCATCTTTGAAAACTCACGGCAATCAGGAGAGGTCCTGGATACTTGAATCAGGGCAAACACAGTGCCTATATTTAGGAAAGGGAAAAATGAGGATCCAGGAAACTACAGACAGGTGAGCCTCACTTCAGTCCCTGGAAAAATCATGAAGCAGATTCTCAAGGAATCCATCTCAAAGCACTTGGAGGAGAAGGTGATAAGGAGCAGTCACCATGGATTCACCGAGGACAAGCTGTGCCTGACCAACCTGATTGCTTTCTATGACGAGGTGACTGGCTCTTTGGATGTGAGGACACCAGTGGATGCAATGTACCTTGACTTTAGCAAGGTTTTTGATATAGTCTCCTGTCACAACCCAAAGTTGTGGATTCTTTGATTGTGTGTGCTTTGGCACCGCTAAATTATGTTCCCGCCGAATTGCAGCTCTTTTGCACGACGGAGTGTTCCGTTGTTATAGAGAACCCGCGTGTAGAAAAGTGTTTCCCGCCATTCTGTAGCCTTCTTTGCATTGTGCATTTCTCTTGCATTATAGTGATGCACGCTGCAAAGGAGTTCCCGCCATTTGTATTAAGATTTGAGCCACATTATTGGCAGGTCTTAATTTAGGCACACGTGGCGGCTAGCTATTGGCTTGCTAGCCGTACAAAAGGCTTGGGTGGTTTCCGCCCAAGTTGGAGAGAAAGACGGAGAGAGAGACGGAGAGAGAGACGGAGAGACGGATCTCTAAGCGCTGTGGGTCCTTTCGAACCCAGCGCGTCTTTCTTAAGAAGGCGATAGAGGCTCCAATTGCCGAACCCCCGGAGCCTAGCAAACTCCGGGGCACTCACGGAGATACAGCTGCTCCGTGGGAACGAATTCTTGAACCCCGCGGAGCCTGATTCACTCCGGGGTCAAGGAACCGAGTTTATTAGAGTCCTCCACCGAGAACTCAAGCGGAGCTGAGCCTGGAAAACTGTCCAGCTTGCACCGCGACCATCTCCGGTGTAAGTAAATAATCTTTTCAATCAACCATTACGCCTCCGTGACTGATTCTAGCTCGAGCGTACTACTCCACCCCGCGGCTTTTCTCTGTCCCCGCGTGCCCGGGCTGCCGGCCACAGCCCGCGTGCACACAGATGGGCCCAGCGAGGACGGGACCGGGAGCCGGCCCGCACATCTCCCACAACATTTTCTCAGGCAAGCTAAGGAAATATGGGCTGGATGAATGACTAAGGTAGATGGAAAACTGGCTGAAGCCTAGGGCTCAGAGGGTAGTAATCAATGGCTCGATGCCTAGTTGGCAGCTGGTATCAAGTGGAGTGCCCCAGGGATTGGTTCTGTTCAATGTCTTCATCAACAACCTGAAAGATGGCAGAGTGCACCCTCAGCAAGTTTGCAGATGATACCAAGCTGGTATCAAGCTGGGGGAGTAGTAGATCTGCTGGAGGGTAGGGCTAGGATTCAGAGAGACCTAAACAAATCGGAAGATTAGGCTAAAAGAAATCTCATGAGGTTCAACAAGGACAAGTGCAAAGTCCTATACTTAGGATGGAACAATCCCATGCTTTATGGGGATGGTGGTGGTGCATGGTAAATTTTGGGTTGGTTTTTAAATGCCAAAGGTGATTTCGTACTTAAAAAAGGTTGGAGACCATTGAGCTAGACTGTTCTCAGTGGTGGCAGATGACAGAACAAGGAGCAACAGTCTCAAGTTTCAACAAGGGAAGTTTAGTTTAGGTATTAGGAAGAATTTTATTATTAGGAGAGTAGTAAAACACTGGAACAGGTTACCCAGAGAGGTGGTGGAATCTCCATCCTTGGAGGTTTTTAAACACCCGGCTAGTCAAAGGTTTGGCTTGGATGATCTAGTTGGGGGTGGCGCCAGTTTGAGCAGGGGGTTGGATTAGACACTTCATAAGTTCCCTTCAAGCCCTAAATTTTCTATGATTTCTATGACATCGCACTTCAAAGGATGCTACTTGAAAGAATAAAACTGGAGTAAAATTGTTGCTCGTGGGAATGTAAATATCTGGATCAGGTGAATGTAATAAATGAGCATATTAACTGGGTAGAAGCTTTATTTTTTAAACAAGTCATTGTGGCAGAAGACTTTCCTGACCTGCCTTTAAAAGTGCGTACAGAATTCAGTTTTCTTACACGTACCTTCTTATCAGGTTTGGGGGGTTTTTTTTGGTTTGTTTGGGGTTTTTTTTTGTTAGTTACTTTTGGTTACAAAGGTCCCTTTGCAGATCTCTATTGCACAGCTATTAGCAGCTATTTTCCCATGCCAATCACCTCTCCTATGCAGATGGAATCTAATCAAGACCCTTCTGTCATTAAGCAAGATGGGAAAGAAAAACATTTACTTCCAGACTGAAGAAGCCTGATGCAGATCTTAAGTACTTCACACGGGCCTCTGGGCAAATCCTGCATAGTCTAAAAGACGGCTTGGATAGAAACATGATGCTTTCTCCTTCCTTCATCCATGTATAAAATGTGTTTAGTACATTACCTATTCTGCATAATTTTTAAAGATCTAATTTAGGAATAATCTAGTAATTCATATATTTTAATCCCTTCTCTCTTTGCTTAAGTCAATTTTAGATGAACTTCTACATATAACATGTGTCCTGTAGCAGAAAATGTACGGTCTGATCAAAATAAATTGTTTAAATCAAGTATGTCAAAGATACAGCCTACTGAGCCCTACCATCCAGCCCATGGTGCTGCTTATGATTACCATGACTAGATCTGCATTTGGGAGTGGTCCAAGGTGCACACTGAACATGGAGCCAGCATGGGGCAAACATTGCATGTGCGGCCTGTATCATACTAGTCCCATGCACTGGATCTGGCTCACAAACCAGCCCTGTGCCAGTCATCTGGCCCACAGGGCCTGATGCGCTTGATACTCTGGGTTTAAATAATAGCTCTTTATTAAAATCCTGATAAATTACTTCAATTTTATTTTTATTTCTGGAAGCAAACAGACTTTAAATATTCACCAATTTGAAACACTTAGGCAAAACAGCTAAGATGACTTCTTAGCCCATTGTTAAACATAGTAAAATACTACCACACAGTGATTTTCAGAATATAAGGCTGATATTCAAACTTTACATTGTTTACTGAATATGGGAAGTATAACTGAAGACATCCCTATTCAATTTACACAGGAAAAATTTATATTTAAGCTGCAGTACTATACTCTCATTATAAAAATCACAGAAGTGCATTTTGCTGGTATAAGTACAATGGTATAGTACTATACCTTTTTCCACTGGTCAACTGAGTAATGCTAACAATGTTAACTCTAAGCAGAGTTAAATTAAACAGCGTCCTTGAAACAAAACTATTCTGCAACTTCCTATTGGATTCATTTATGAAATCCCCTTATTTATAATCATGTAAATGACAATGTGCTTTCCCAGAAGTTTCATTTATTGCACCACTACATCAGTTAATCCACATTCACTTAGACTTACACAGCAACCTTGAACAACCCTGCCTCATACGTATAAATTATGGCTAGAACAGAGGTGGACAAAACATGGCCCGTAGGCTGGATCCAACCCACCAGTTGATTGCATTTAGCCTGTGGCTGTACCCATAGTGCTCTGCATGAGGTCAAGCCCTGCATACTCCCACCCAGGACAGCCCACACCACACTCTTGCCAGCACCCACCCCTTGCCTGCTGATGGCACCGCCCTGGCCAGCATGCACAGCTTCCTGCCAGGGCTCCTCTCTCTGCTGCTGCAGCCGCCTTGGTATTGCTCATCTTCCCCCACCTCCAGTGGCTCCTCCTCCTCCTCCTCCTGCCCTGGCTGCGCTGCTCTGGGCAGCAGGTAGTGCAGGGAAACAGCAGCAGCCATGGGGATGCGTGCTGGGCACCACATACCCAGCCAGGCAGGGGGGAAACTGCAGCCATGTGGCTCCTGCCCCAGTGTGTGGGGCTCCAGTTCCTGGCCACCTTCCACCCACTCTACCTCAGGATTAACATTGTTAGCCAGTGGCTGATCATCCTGCCAGGTGGGAAGAATGGATGGAAGGCAGCTGGGAGCTAGAGCTCTGTATGTTGGGGCTGGAGCTGCCTGGCTGGCCATGTGGTACCTGGCACGCATCCCAACAGCTGCCACCACTTTCCCACACCACCTGCTGCCTTGAGTGGTGTGGCAGGAAGAGGAGGAACTGCTGGAGGCAGGGGGAGCTAAGCAGTACCTGGATGCTGCAGCAGCAGTGGGAGCAGCCCCATTGGAAAGCTGTGCATGCTGGCTGGGGTGAGGGCCATTGGTGGGTGCAGGGAGGGTGTGTGGTGCAGGCTGCTCCAGGTGGGGCTCAGACCCATACAGAGCACTGCTGGAACAGCTGCAGGTGGGATGGAGGGGGTGGTGGATAGATCTCACCTGCACCGCATTGTCTAGGCATGCTGTGCTGCACGTGCTCCCTGCCCCCCACGCCCTCCCTCACCCCTAGCCAACTCCCAGGACATAGCATACGTGCAGCCCCCATATACTCCTCCCCCTAATATACAAGAGTAAGACATTCTTTTGAACTATTATGCAACTGCCTCTATACACACTACTAAAAACCATCAAGCAGGACAATAATTAATTTTTTGAAATAAAATTAAAATGTTATAGTAGAGGTTTGTTTTTAGTATACGATTTGTGTAGTTTTTTTTTTTTTTAATCTCTCTCTCTCATATGTTAAAATGAGCTCTTCTGAAAGATTGTCTGTGTGGCCCTCGACAGCTCACCAAAATTCATTAAGCTGCACGCCAGCCAAAGTAACTGCCCACCCCTGGGCTAGACCCTGGTCCCATGCTCTTGTAGTGCAAGGAGGGTGAAGAGTTAACCAGAGGAGGGAATTCACTGCACAATAATCAGCTCACTCCCACCCTGGGACATGGAAGTTGATCAACAAGCTTTAGTTGGTGTTTCAGCTAGCACAAAATAGAGAAGCTTCACGGCCACTCTAATCTACACTGAGAGCTCCTCTGGCTTGCACTCTATCCCATGGGACACACAGGTAAGACTTCACGTACGCAGATTCAGCCAGCCACTACTCTACTGAATGCCAGTCTCTGTGTATGGCTATAAAGGCCTTTTTGCATTCCCATGCGATTCACTTATCTCCTCTGTTGAGAGCAATTGGTCTTTTTCTTGTTTTGCTTTATTCACTGTGGTAGCCTGCCATCTGATCAAAGACCTCTGCGCGGTCTGGAAATTAGACTTTCTGGAGAGTGAGTGTAGCAGCTGCTGCCTAGCAGGAGGTAAAAAACAGGCTGCTTTGGGGTGCAACAAAAACACTTTGTCTAAAAGCTGGCAACAATATCTATCCATTTTATTGCAATGATCAGAGGTGCTTTCCTAAATGGCTATGGGGAAAAACAGCTCTTGGAGAGCGCAGAGATTTAATGCTACAAAAAAAAGACACCAACAATCCTTGTTTTAGAATGCAAAACTTAGACTCATCTGTCCCAAAAAGTCATTCTTCCCACATAATGCAGCTGCACATTTGCCATGTATATAAAGGTTGCAACACTTAATCATTTAGATGGCAATAAATATTTATTCAGGGGCTACCTTAACGTTGAACGTTATTTCCTCCATGACGTAAACTCGTTCAGGAAATGCTTTAGCCACCTCCTCCACACTGTTAAAATACTGCACTGGCTCCTTAATATCTCGGTCTTGTTCCAGCAGCTTAAACTGCCCTGAAAACAGATGATAAACAGAAGAGTCGTAAGATATTTACATTGGACAGCTGTCACTGTGGCAACTGCTGGCGCCTTTTTTCCGCTATCATGCTTGGTCAATTTCTTCCAGTTATTAACAGCCAAACAATAACAAGACAGATTGCAAAAGAGTCTTCATGAACCTGCAAAATAAAAGTGCCCAAGTTTCACTAAACCAGAATTAAAAGGAACGTGTGGGAGTTGAAGTCAAGTTAAAAAGAAGCCTTTTATCAGACACTCTTAAAAAAGTGGTGAGTAACTACTAGTGTCTGAACATGTGTACGCTCTGACATTGAAGTAGCTTCTGCATAGACAGCATTTTCTGGCCTTTACGTGTCATGTTATTAAGGCTCCCCTCAAACCATGCGGCAAACCCCAAGAATAGCGTTCAATTAAAAAAAAAAAAAAATTAAATGGCTACAAAAAAATAAAAACCAAAACCCTTCTCCTTGCACCTACTTTGGTAACAGTAGTAGTGGTTTACTTTATACATGACATTTTCTAATCAGAAATGAGGTTTTTAAATTACTCTTAAGAGTCCACTCCATTTCATCTGGTGGAGTAGCAGCATTTTTCTTATATACACAAACAGCTGAAGATGGTCCACTTCAAAAATGAAACAAAGTATTTAGTGGTGGAAAGAAGAACACCCTCCGACTACTCCGCAAAACGGCAAACATTCGGCTAGTTTTCTAAAGTGGTATTAAAGACAAGTTTTTGTCCAATCCCCAACTATGAGACATCCATGACTCTGGAAAGAATGCAAACACTGGCCTGGATAGCCAGGCTTTTAATATACTACTTTCCTTTTGTGCAATATGAATGCGCTTTCAGAGTAAATGTTTGCTATGAAGTAAGTAACTAAAGATGACTAAGGATGAAAAACTAACTAAAGCTGAAGCAGAAATTACAACTACTGCCAGTATTTTAGTTCAAACACACTTAAATCATTACAGAGATCTTCCCATCTTTGAAAAATACTGAGAATACTAACCTAGGGGATGTTCCCAACAAAACACAGCAGAATTTGTTTTAAGCAACTACTCAAAAGACTTGAATAAAACTGGTTAACTTAAATTTTAAATATTTAACAAAAAAGGACACCTACCCAAGATTCCAACCTACCATTAACAATAGAGCTAGATCTCAGCACCATTAAAACAATCAATCAGATGGAAACTTAAACAGTCTTGTACAAAAACTCCTTCCTAAGTTTTCACCATTCAGGAAGCATATTATCTGCCTCCTCCAAACACTCTATCAAGACGAGGATCATTTAAACTGTGTTCTGAATATCCTCAACTTGGACTATTTCAGGTTGGAAGTGAGTTGTAGATCAATGGAATCCTGTCAATCATGTTCCCTGCTGCCCCATTTTCTAGCAAATGGAGAACAGCCCTAGTGCTCCTTCAGTTTGCAGCAGCTCACTACCAAGCAGACACAGGGTTTTTTGTTTGTTGGTTTTTGTTTTTTTTTTTAAAAAGGTCAGAACAACAGTATTTAAGGATACTTGGGTGGATTCTAGAGACAGGAGAGCTTGTCTTTCCGGTCTGGGTTTCACGGTAATTTTGAAGTATTACAGACGATGATAATACAGCCTATAATTAGGGTTGCCTGACACTTCCCATAAGGACTTGTTTTCAGTTGCTAGTAAAGCTTTGCCCCATGTTAATCATTTCAACCAGAATTTCCAAACGAGGTATATGCCTTCAACCACTTTTTGTTCAGGGAAGTTTCAGCCAGAATTTATCCAGACGCCTCTGAAAAAAAAATGAAGCCTGACAAAATAAATGATTTGGCCTCCTTTAAAAAAATTCTGGAAACCTATTCTTTAAGAAGTGTTAGCTCCCTATGGCTCCAGACTTGAGTAAAAGCTTGAAATTTGGCAAGAATATGGCCTCTATCTTAAGAATGGGCATTTGGCTGTTATCATGAATGTCCACCATTGATGGAAACATACAAGCCATTACAAATTGAAGTTTGTACATACTTGTAAGAGTTTTAGAAGCAAATTCTTCAAAGGTGTCCATACTCAGTCTGTTTCAGCCTGGGCCTCCGTGGCTAAGTACAGACAGTCAAAAAGCCAGAGGCTAAATCGGTTCAACCTTTGTAGGTTAGTCTGAGCTGCGCAGATTGAACCAATAAGCAAGTGAACAGACATTCACTTCTGATTCCGGAAATGCAGCTACATGCCTGCAGTGGCTCAGGCCAGAAGCTAGATGGCGCTAGAGCATGCCCCCCTGCTTGGCTGGAGCAGACAGCTTGGGCCAAGGCTCGCGCGGCAAGGCTTTTTTTTCTCCCCTACACAAGGGGAGGGCATGTGGCCAGGCCCCAGCCATGGGGCCAGCATGCTGAAGCCAGGGGAAGTGGGGCTTAACGCCCTCTCCCCCGCCCCCCCGGCATGAGACCCCAGCCCTGGTCTGCCTGGGGGGGGGGGGCAGACCCGGCCAGGTTTGTTCGCCATTCCCTGCTGGGGGGTGAGGAAGTCCCTGTCATACTTTTGCCCCCCAACCCCCAGCTGGGGGGGGGGTGGCCACACCTCAGCCAGAGGCTTGAAGACCAAGGTGGGAAGGCCCTCCCTGGCTGCATGGGACTGTAGCCTAGGCCTGCCTCAGGGGAATGGGGCAGCCCCTGGCAGACCCCCACCCCCTGCTTGAACAGAGTGCGGGGTGTGGCCATGCGCAAGCCAGGGGCTTGTAGGCTCAGGCAGGGGGTTTAAATAGTTGCAATTGAACTCCACTGCCCTGGACCCCAGCTGGGGTTTCAGGCTTTTGCCTCCCCTTGCTACTCGCTCTAATGGAGAGAGGGGACATGGCCACACCCCAACCTGGGGCTTGCATGCTCAGGTGGGGAGGGAGGGGGAGCTTAAGTCCAATGCCTCAGTGTGCCAGCTTTGGACTGGGGGGTAGCCACGGTCTCTGCTCAACTGTGGGAGAAAAACCCAGCAAGGGTTGCCCTTTCCCCACCTCAAGCAGGTAGCTAGGGTGGGGGTAAAAGCATGGTAGTAGGTCCAGAACCGGGGGTGGGATTAAACCCCACCCCCACCCCATGGGAACACAGCTGGGATCTACCCGGGAGGGACAAAGCAGCCCGTCTGGCTTTTCCTCTGCTCCCTGCTCAAGCAGAGGGGTCAGGAGTATGACCAGACGCCAGCCAGGCAGGCCCTAACTGGGGTCCCCTGCAGGGGGGGAACATGGGTTTTAAACCGCCTCCCTCCCTCAAGCTCAACATGCCAGCCTGGTAGGTATAAGGCTACAACCCCCACCCCTCTGAGTGGGGAGCAGGGGAAAACCCAGGCAGGGGCTGCTTTGCTCTTGCCAGGCAAATCCCAGCTAGGTTCCCATGCAGGCAGGGGGCAGGTGGGTTTAAACCCGCTTCCCCCCACCTCTGCCTCAGCGTGTTGGTGTCTGACCATGCCCTTCACCCTTCTGCTCAGGCATAGAGCAGAGGAAAAGACTGAGGGGCTGCTTTGCCCTTGCTAGGGGTTTAGAGCCACGCTTCCCACCTCCACCCCCTTCTCAGCCAGCTGGAGCAGTGATAGTGCTCCAGCAAGGGAGCAAAGGGGTGGGGCCAGCATTGCTCCACTGGAGCAGACAGCCCAGCCCAGGGCTGCAAAGCATCCTGGGATGCTAGGGGATTGTGAGTTAACTTCAACCAGGAAGGGGTCTGGGATAAAAGTTCCATAAACCGGTTTGACCTAAATCTGTTAAGTCTGATAGTACATCCAACCAGGTTTATCTTAAACTGGTTTCAGCCATTTTGTAAGTGGTTTAAGTGGACTAAACTTGCGTTCCGTTACAGGTTTAAACCCATTTCTGATCATTTAAACTGGTTTGTGTGTAACTTCTGCCTCTGCCCAGTGGGGGACAAATCGAAGCTCCAACTGCGGCATACCAGGTCAGGCCTGGTCGAGAGCAGGGAGACTGTTTATGCATGATGACACATCCTGTAGAATTCCTGCTTTGTTGTTTAAGTTAGGAAGCGTCTAATAA
>NW_005842973.1:58333-66031 GCF_000455745.1 Alligator sinensis | reverse complement strand
TTCAGGAAGAAAAAGGATGGCCTCATGGTCTAGACAGCTGAAGGTGACTTTGGAGAACTAGATTTTCTGTCTGCTTCTGACTTGCTGGGCAAGTCACTTAAATCAAACTTTTCACAGGTCTCACTACTTGTGCATTCCTCATTTTCTGGGGATCTTCGTTGAGACAATAGAGGCTGATTTTTACACTTGCTGAGCACTCACAGTTGCAACTGAACTCCAAGGCAGGTGCACTTGCACATAAAATGCAGCTAGAATGTTAAATAGTTTGGAAAAGAGTCAGGTTATAGTTGCCATAAATTATATATCCAAAAAAGCAGTGGGCGCTTGTGACCTTAATCTTCATCTCTGGTCACATGGAGTACCTAAACATATACTCAGGGGTGGGAGTGGGAAGTGTTTTAATTAGAGCAGTTCCCAGAGAACTGCTCTAATTAAAACATAGCTGTGTCATGTGTATTAAGGCCCTGTGCATTTAAAAATGGCCTCAGGACGCTTTCACTAAAGCTCATTCAACAAGGTTTAGTTAAAGTGCCCCAGCAGTCATTTTTAAACCTGCAGAGGCTTATACCTGCGACATTATGGAGATGCTAGAGTATTTTAACTAGAACATGTTGGAGCATGTGTATAGGCACCCATGGAGAACAAGCAAGAAGGAAGCTTGTTTTCACAGCCTCTACATAGACACTGCCACAAGGGCGGGGGGTGGGAGTTGCAAGGGCAGAGAGGGGAGGAAGTGTCCTAGGTTCTAATCCTGCCAGCGTTATTCTTATTTTTAAACAGTGACCACCTAACAAAATGCCTACACAGCGTTGGGAGGAAGCAAGACAGCCTCTTAGAGCACTTTTGGGGGATGTTTTTGTTTCCTTTTTCAAGTAGATTATGCATTTTACATAAGGTTAAAAAGCAACATAGATCTGCAGCTTTATAAACTAACTAAATAAGATGCATATAGGGAGCCTAAGTTTTCATGAACCCAAGTTCACTTCATCAGATGCTGTGAAAGGACATGTAGAAAACAAGAGTAGAAGGAGAGAGAAATTAGAAAACAAAAAGGGGGGGGGGCAAGAACAGAGAGAATAGGAGGAGAGGGGTAGCACTAGGAGAGAAAAAACAAACCAGTAGTAAACCCACAGGAACAGAGGAGTTACAAAAGCTAGTCCATGTAATGGGAAAATAATCCATAGTCCCCGTTTTTAAACCATACTTAACACAGTCCAGTTTACTGTACTTCCAAGGGGAGGCCATAAAACAGGTTATATAGAGCCAGGCTCACTCTTGCTTGCCCTCTAGTTGCAGTTGGTCAGGCTGGGCTGCTAAGCAGGCAGGAGAGGTTTATAGTCTACAGGTGTACAGTGTCTTCACCAAGCTGGCAGTTAGGGCATTTTCCTGGAAACTGGAAGTCTAGGCTCAAATGCCCTACAGGTGAGGGCAGCCTAGGATTCTAGTTTCCTATATATGGGGTAAATACTCTAAACTCCTTGGACAAAAATTGGATTCCCCTGCCCACGCCCCAAACATCGCACCTGGTCAGGTCTGTAGGATGCATAAAGTTAGCTGGAGTTTACCACAAAATTCAATGGAGGAAATGAGATCCCCCAAAGCTTTCAGCTGCTTCTCAGCACTTGCATTTTTTTCTGAATTTAATTCATTGTTTCTTTTGTAATGTAAGATGTTGAAATGTAAAGTTCTGGCTCAATCAAGGTGGGATTTATCTGTATCTTAATTACTGGTCTGCATCAACCCTTAGGAATTGGCTGGACTAAGTGGAGAGATCATAAATCACTATGAAATTGAGGGACAGCAATATTTATTACTGCTGGGAAGTCAATGGGAGGAAATGAGTTCCATGCAGGGAAGGCTGGCAGCATTGGGCCTTAAAGTGCCTCTCCTTTGGGGAGCTTTTTAATAGCATGCATCCTATGATTTCCTCTAGACAGCCATCTGAAACTCAATTTCCTCTTAGGCTGTCAAGCAAAAAAAATGGCAGGTTCCAGACAGCTATGCTGAAATGCAGCAGTTAAAATTACATGAACACAAAACTCTACCCAGGGGTGGGCAATTATTTGGGCTGGAGGATCACTTATGGAGATTTTGTGAGCTGCTGTGGGATGTGGGGAGGTGGGGGGAACATGGTGACTTAGCACAGTGGGCAGGGGGGCAATTGATCCTAGCCAGCCTTGTGCCCAGGGACGACGGACAGGGGGTGCATGCGGGTGCACATGCATCCCGAGCATGGCGATGCACCCCCTGCAAAAAGGCACCACCAACACTGTCGGCAGCGCCTGCAGGCAGCCACTGCCAGGGGCATCTGCAGGCAGTCAGCAATCCCTGCTGGCCACTGCCAGCTGCAGGTAGTTGCTGATCACCAGTCAGTGCTCACCCCCCCTCCCGCAGCTGACAGTGCCAGCGGCATCTGTAGGAGCTCCCTGCCGCTGCGGTCCCACTGTTGCCAGTGCAGCTGTGTCCCCCCAGCCACCGGGGGCGTGTGTTGTTCATGCCTGGGTCTGTCCACACTGCACCCAAGCAGGTGGGCAAGGTTTCCATGGAGACCAGCCCAGGACCCCCGTGGGCAAGGTGTGGTCAGCCAGGTGGATGGGACAGGGCCACAGGCAGGTGGGGAGCAGCACCTGGGAATGAAATCAGTGGGCAGAGCTGGAATTAGAGGGTGGTGATAGCATGGGGCCCACAGCAGAGCCACAATCCATTCCCTGCACTTTCTTGCCCATGGAATCAGTACTTGTTGCAAGAGTATGTGGGGACTGGATTGCGACACTGCCCTGGGCCCTGGCCCCACAGTCACCACCCCGTGATCCCAGCCCCTGCCCATCCTGTTCCCAGACACCACTCTCCACCCACCCATGGACCCTACCCCATCTACCCAGCCAAGCACACCCTGTCCACAGGGGTCCCGGGACAACCTCTGTGGAAACACCACTTGCCTGTTCGCTCTGCTTGGTGCCCCCAGCAATGGGTGTGAGGTGGATGGGCCAAAGCCAGGCAGTGGGGCCAGGTCCAGCGACGGTGGTGATGCTAGCAGTGGCAGCTGAATACAGTGAGATGACATCATGGGAGCTGCTGGAAAGCTGAGTCTGGCTGGCACACCACCCCCACCCCATGGCTGGGGCAATGGCACCAGCCATGCATGCCATGGTCCGGGCTGCCCCCTGCACCTGGACTAGGCAAAGCCAAGTGACCCAGATCCAGCCCACAGGCCATATTTTTCCCCACCTTTGATTTAACCTTTATCAGGTGAAGTAAAATATTACTACCCTTATGATCTGGTAAATCAGGCCACTTTACAAAATGAAAGGATGCCTAAACTAAATCTTAGTAAATCTTGTGCTAATTGTAATCAGCTATTTGCTTTCAGAAGAGACATGTATGGTCTCATACAACTCAATGTTTCATATTAGCACAAACCAATGTTAAAAGCTAACAAAGTGTTTCTTAGCAAGCCATAGCATTTGTGATACGTTGCATATTTCACATACAGCATGGTTTTTCAGAGAAGAAAAAGACATAGGCAGTATATATTCTTAGGATATAATTCGGTGTGAATGTGCTTGGAACAGAAACAAATACATTAGTTATCAGAGAGATAAGCATGGAACTATAAAACAATGGAAAAAACCTTCCTTTGGAAAGCGCCATAACGTGTAAGCATTAGGATAACAAATCAGTGGACCTCTGACAAAGATAGAGTGATAATGGACATAAAAAAAAAAGAACCTTTCCCACTTAGAGTGGATTTCATAACTCTCTTGTAGAAGGATTTTTCTATATAAAATTCTAATGTTTCTTGTACAATTCTGAAAGAAAACCCAAACATGAGATTAGGGTGCAATGAGTCTATTGATTTCATTTTTTTAAAATCACAGTACTTACAGTACTTTCCACTGTTACTGTTCCGCAAGCCTGGATCAATACAACATAGATATTAATATTATTAAATATTAAATAATAGCATAAATGTTAATGTTTAAAATAACTCTGAATCAATGCAATATTCATGTTCAAGGTAGAAGGGGGGGAAGGGAGGGAGGGGGACACAAACTCATGAACACAACACATGGTACAAATATGTTCCACGATGGCCCAGCTCACTTTGAAAGCCAACAATTGTAGATATGTATGATCTGCATATGCATCTAGGCTAGGGACAGACTTTCAAGAGTCTGAGCCTGAACTAATTCAGTCTTTGCAGGCTAGTCTAACATGGCTACGCTAAACCGGTTTGTAACCGCACAGACACCTGCTCTGACTGAGGAAATTCAAGTACATGCTGGCAGTGGCTCAAATTAGAAGCCAGATGGTGCTAGGGCAGCCCTCCCTTCCCTTTTACAGTGCTGAGCTGATGGGGGCATGGCCAGGCCCTGGCAGGACACTCTGGTTAAGAAGGGGTTTCCCCCCTCCTAAGCAGCCCAGCAGAGAACTGATAACAGTGTTTATCACCCCTAACTCGGTGTTTATCACCCCATTCAGAAAACAACAAAGGGACATTACCAGCTACCTGTTGACTCTGCCTCTGTCCCATCTCCCACAGCACGGACCGTAGCCAGCATGTGGTCTGTTAGCTAATGTTGAGAAGGTCTGTGCAAGGCAGAGGGTATTCTGCTTAGCAGGGAGGGGGGGCGAGCAGGAGGAAGCCAGGCAGATGCCTGCAGTCTCTGCCAGAGCTGCAGCCAGGGAGCAGAGGGGAGGGGCCAGCTCTGCTGGACTGGAGCAGAGCCCCTCCCAGAGTTGCAAAGCATCTGGGATACTGAGGGTGTCTGACTTGACTTAAACCAGGATGGAGTCAAATCAGTTAAGTCTGATACTACATTCAACCAGGTTTCTCTCAAACTGGTTTCAGCCATCTTCAAACTGGTTCACGTGCACGAACATCTGTTCTGTTACAGGTTTAAACCAGTTTATAAATCACTTAAGCCAGTTTGTGTGTAATGTCTGTCTCTAGCCCTACAGTGAAAGTTTCAACATCCACTACACTTCCATCTAGGATGTAACCATATGTTCCGAACAAAAATTGAGTTTATCAGCCATCAGAGATGAACCACAAGATGAAAGGATGACTGCTTTACTATTATTATTATTGAAAACTTTCTGAATACAAAGATTTTCCTTTTTTTTTTTTTTTTTTTTTTAAGAACCAGAAAACCAACCAACCAAAGAAACCAAGATTACTTGGGCAGTTTTTGTTCCGTGTTTTTACACCATTTAACAGAATGGAGTCCTGATCTATTGCTATAAATAAGCAATTCAGAGAGATCACACACAAGCACAGAAGCAGATGTGGAATCAGTTAAATTAAAAATTTAGGCATGGGCCGTTCTATTAAAAAAAAAAAGCATGGTTAAGGTTAAAAGGCAGCTGAAACAGCTATTCAGTTCTGTCACTTTTCAAACCTTTCTGTGAGGAAGAAAAACCATATATTATCTTTTAGCAGCTTTTGCTATTTAGCAACATCTCCGTGTGGGTGTATAATGCCACTTGCAAGACCCAGTGCTTCCAACAAATAAACAGAAAATACATTGGGAGAGCAAGAAAGCAACAGACGTTTATATTTCACATTTGCTGAGTGTTGACAGTGGGCTTAGTATTTAGCAGAACTATAGCCATGGCCTAAACGTACTTGATAAATTCCACCACTTTGGGAAAGATTTTTGTTAACAGTCCTCATAGGATTTCCATTTCCTCCAGCTACTACAGCGTATGTTGAGGAGAGTCTGACTGAGTTGGATGTGAGTCACAGTTAAAGAAGCAGACAAGATGCAGGTATGATTAAAATAATGAACTTTAAAACTCAGAAAAGAGGACAGCGAAGAGCAAAGGGCAACTGGCTAGAGGCACAGAAAACTGTGATGCTGTGAAGATCCAGTTTGAACGTACATGTCTGTATTCTTCTTAGGTTGCTAGGATAAGGCAGCGTATACATTTTTGTCAAAACATGCATGCACCGCCTGTTGATGCTGGATGTAGATTTGTCTCAGCAGGGTGGAAGTCATAGCTTATTTAGTTCATAGACTGAAGCTATTTTATACCAGAGACAGCAGATGGTGAAAATGCCAAGCAAGCATAAAATAATATAAAGTAATAATCTAGACAATCTTAACTCTTTACCTATGCTAATCTGCAAGTAAATTATTTTTCTTTTCTTTTTTCCCCTGTCAGCATCACACCACCACCACAGTTACTGAGCCAATGGTAGGGTAATCACATTTAACCTATGTTTAACTGAAGGGCACAGGATATGAGGGTGTATCAAGTTACAAATGACTTAGGAGAATAGACAGGGAAAACAAACATAACCTCCAACCCTTATTTTATAGGTTATCACCACAACTACTAGGTAACCACAATAAACGAGTGTTAGGTTTTACAGATGTTAAAAGACTGCAGTACATATCAATAGCACATGACACTAGCTAGGTTTAAACCATCTTCTGTGGCAACATCAATGTAATTTATTAAGGGCTACGCCATGCCTCTCCTATGCATTGCTTAAAGGAATTAAACTATTAGCTGATTTTGGTGTGCTTTAAAAATCAGATAAAGTATTATAACAATGGGCAGAAATAAGTTGAATCAATTTTAGTACTTGACTTCCTAGATTAGCTACCTGTGAGCGGTAAGATTACAAATGAATTACTCAAGCTAATAACTAACACTGTCATGGCAAAACCATGTTCATGAAAGTGCAACAAACAACTTAGAAGCTTGCACCAAGGAAGGCTGAACAGAATGTGTTATAATAGCAGTTGTCAGACAGCAAAAGCTTATCTAGGATGCCTCTTCCCACCACTTCTCAGCAGAAATGAGAATACTTGTTAACCCACCCATTCAACATGTAACAGTATTATAGAAAAAGAGAGGGGATAGAGTAGTAGAGGCCTATGATCTCCTGATCTACTCCAGAGGCAATATGAGTTCTGGGTAAAAACTACACGATGTCTCTTTCCTGTGAGCACTGCCAATTTGCATCTCATCTGGCAGGAACCTCTCTCAAAATATGCTGCCTATTATATGAAGAGCTGGGCCAAGAGTGGAAGGAAGACAAACACAGAGCTTTCTGAAATGTCAGTATTTCCTACTGAGCCAAGGATATTATTTCTGTTTGATTTTGAGCACTAACCTGCAAAGCTTAAAACCTACACACTATGTAAGAAGCTAACTCAGGTGCATCTACAGACACTGCAATCATACTTTGGGACAGGTGTGCAGACAAACCCTTTGACAAAAATCTTATCTGGACCCAGAAACTGAACAACCTGAAAGCAAATCACGCTGAGTGAAGAATAAATATATCAAATACCAAAAGGATGTTTTATAGGGATTTCAGCCATAATAAAATCTAACATTAATTTTCACATCTTTACTCCAGCAGTCGATTTTCTGCTGCATATTTTGGAGAAGACTATTAGACAAATTAAAAACTGAAATGCCACATAAAAACAGCCTCCTATGGTTTGATCAAAACTTAATTAGGTCACCAGATAATCTCAACCTAATTCTTGGTTAACATGTGTCAACAACAAATCCACAAATTACAAACAGACTCATGAACCCAGGGTTAAACGGACTGGAAGAAATCAGGCACCCTTCCTGTCAACACAACGACTAGCTTTAGTCAATGTTATATAGGTCTTCCTCTTCATGAATTCCATATTTGTGTGTTTATATTCTTTGTAAGGAACTCTTTCC
>NW_005842973.1:44549-58300 GCF_000455745.1 Alligator sinensis | reverse complement strand
CCTGAACTGTGATAAAAAACAATACTGAACAAAGCTTATGGTGAGTTGTATCTATCTAGCTGTTTCTGGAGCAATCGGACATGGTACAGCTAGGATTCTATCAGATTTTACTAGTGGCACCCTGTTTAAAGACACCTACAAATGATTTTAAAATAAACCAGATTCATTACCTAATTATCTAGTTAGGGGAAGTTAGTATAAAGTTTGCTACAAAATACATATGAAACACCTTAATGGAACCAATTCTGGCTCTACCAAAAATCAAAAGCAAAGCTTTTCTCAACTTAAATGAGAGGGATTTTTCTCCTGGATTGAAAATCTGAATTTAGAAAGTGAACTAGCTGCTGAAAAAAAGTTTCAACTCTTCATCCACTGAAGACAATGGAGTTTTACTGTTACAGTATTTCAGTTTGTGTTAGGCCTCTTCTAACTTGTATATTTTATTTTGTTGACGACAAACAATGGATCTCTCCAACCTTGGAAGAGGGAGGAGATACAAAGAATTGTGGCAAAGGTGCCTTTGTGCAAATTAAGATTTTGCTTCAGGATAAGCACTAGTTCTTCAAAAACTTCAGTTAAATTTAAAAGTGACTTGTCAGTCCCCAGGGTATATATTAACAGTTAATACATGGATAACAACATGGATTAAGATCCGGTAGCCATTTTAATAAAGATTCAATACAACTAGTGTGGCCTTTCCTGTCAGGCTGAACCTAGACACACTTTTTAAACTATTGGAAAGTCCTGTTTGTAAAAACTTGAAAAAGAACAGCAACAAATGGTAAGCTTAATAATTAATTTCTCCTTACTGAAAAATGGCTTTGATTTTTACAAAAGGTTTACAAAGTTTTCAAGGGTCAAACTTACCAACATTCAAACATGTTAGTACTATGCTATAAATAGACTCTCTTTAGGCATAAAACCTCCACGTTCTTTGCTTTTTATTCTTTTGCTGACAGGGCTCCCTGCTTTTGCTACTCCCACGTCTGTACCTCCGTTTCAATAGCATGACTTTTGCTTCATTCACTGCAGTCTTGCTTATTGAGCATTCTTTTATGCCTTTCAGGTTTTGACTCTGTTCCATGTAAAATCAGCTGTGGTGCAAGTGTAGGACGGTGTATAGTAAAATATTCCATCTGACAAGGACAGTTATGTAAATAGTGCTGTTTCTGGCAGGAACTTTTGATGGAATCAACAAAGCTAAAGAAAAAGTGCATTCAGAGAACAGCAATTTTGAAAATGTACATACAGCACTTTCATATAAGAAGTGCTTTTGTTTCATGTTCAGGAACAGGTTTAATTAACTCAATGGGAGTTTTCAAAAACAGAAACAATGACCGAGTCAGCTGCTGAAGTTCTTGGTAGCTCACAGCGATTTATTTCAAACAGAAAAAAAATATTTCATTCACAGTTTAGGCATTTTTATCAATGTTTAAAGAGATTCTAGATTTGGGGTGGGTAGCTTGAAAGAATGTCTATGTAGCACAGAACATTCTATTGTTTTAGAAATCATATCATATTTATTCATTGTGCACACATACAGCCTACGGCTTTAGCCTAGCTTATGCTATTGGCCTTTTCTACATTATTTCAACTTAAGTGTTTCTTTCAAGAAACTGGAGACATTGAGGGTGCAGGGTTTTTTTCACTTTACCTGAAATATGAAAGGAAGGATGGAAAATTGTATTAATAGAGTTACCAACACTGCATATGGCCCATTTGCTATTTGCAAACTCATTTGATATACATTATGACATAAAAATTAAATAATGGTGTGCAAACTTTTGAAAAATAGCTTCACTTGTTTTTTTTTGTGTGACATGCAGGAAAACCTAACTCTAATTAATAATCTGAAATTAAATCAGCTTCTAAAGTCCTTTCTCTTTTTTTACGGTCAAACATCTTCACTCCTCTAGCCTTTTCTGAAGAAAATGCTTAGTGGTTTATGATGTCGTTACGAACAAAGGACATAAGACCACATTTTATAATCAAGATTATTAGAATTACTTTTAAAGTGTGATTTTTTTAAAACTATTTTTCTGAACTACCATGAACCAGAAGCATGATAGATATGTGTTCTGCATTGACAGCCATTTATTAATTCCCTTTTCCCCCAAATGGCCAAAAAAGTTTTTTCCAGTGTATTATAAAACAATACTGGTCTAGGATTATCCATTCTAAAAGCAAATAATGAAATTTATTTTCATCTTTTCAACTTAAAGTAGGTAAGATTTACAGCAACTAACCCAAAGTGTGTGAAAGCTGCTTTTACAAACTGCTTTTTAGCTTATGTTCAAAGGAATGAATTCTATGGAGCATTGCAAAACAAACTAAAGAACAGGAAGGGACTGGGGGTACAGGTGAGAAGATGGGGCAGAGAAAATGAAGCTCTAGTAAAGCACAAGAGTTAAGATTTCCTTTTCCCTTTTTTTTTTTTTTTGTTTTGTTAAAAGAGAACTGTCACAACCCAACGATTTTAGCGCCTCGGCACGATGGAATTTTCCCGCCACACGAGAGTCTCTTGCACAGCAAAAGTTTTCTGCTACAACAGAAAACCCCGGTGCAAGAGAGTTCCCGCCATTCGCATGCAAATTTGTGTCCCGCTATTGGCCAGTTCTAAATTATTCCTACGTGGCGGCTAGTAATTGGCTTGCTGGCCGTATAAAATTTTGTGCGACTTCTGCCCAAGTCGGAGAACTTTGAGCACGCTGCAGAGTGCCTCTAAAGATATCTGACTTGCGGCTGAGCTGATCGATAGCCTGATCACCTATCGATTCTTCTCCCCGTCGCCGAGCGCAATCCTTCGACATACCCTTTCCCTGCCGGCTTAATTTGCGGACGGATTAGCTGGCCTGAGCCTTGCCAGCTGGAGCAACTCGTGGAGTTGTTTAAGTGACCAGACCACCTGCGTCGCAGCTACTAGCGGCGTAAGTAAAGTTTTTGCAACCAATACGCTTTGTCTGCCTCTCCGTTCACTAGCCCGCCCAAACGACCGAGCAATTTGTATATCACCTCGAGTCGGCTCCGGCCGTCTGAGAGAAGAACAATTCAAAACACGTATTTAAGGAAAAAAATACAACTGGTCTGACGTTTCCCAAATATAAACAGGATTTGTATGAGCTAGTATAATAGGCAAAATTCATGACACCCTTAAACACGCTGGGCGTGTCTACACATCCCATTAATGGGCATCAATAAACTGCGGAGCTTCTTGCTCTGCAGTTTATTGCTCCTGGGAAGCTCCCGGGCACGCGGTTTACATGTGCACATTGAACCAGATCGGGGCAGCGTTGGCTGGCAGGGGGCCCCAGGACTTAACCTACCAGCCCAGGGCTGCTAGGACTGGGCTCAATGTGCTGCAGAAGAGCTGGCTGGGGCACGAGGGTGCTTTAGTGTGGGGCTAGCTGGCAGGCAGCCCTGCACTGAAGCACCCTCGTGCCCCAGCCAGCTGGCTCAGTGTCCATACGTGCACTGCTGCACATGAAAAGACACTGCAGTTTATTAGTTTTGTGCACCCTAATAGGGGTGCACATATAGAAACCAAGACGTTTACTGCGCAGCTAATTAGTCAACTGCACAATAAATGTCTCGTGTAGACATGCCCACTAAGTACTATCTGAAGCTATTTTTTAGTGAGTTATTTACATTATTTGGCCACTTCTATATCTAGCTACCTTCCAACCAGGTAGTATTTATCTAAATACAGGAGTTTCAAACTTACCCCCACCCCAAGGCCAGATCATAATCTGGACATGGCAATGTGGCCAGTGGTGGGTGCAGCCACAGGGGTTAACAGAGCTATGACTCAACCTCTGCTGACAATACACAGTCTGTGATGGGCCTCTGTGCCCTAGTTTTTTTATGGTAAACCTTACCCTTGATTTCCTGTCCCTTCTGGGAGCACGGTAGGCCATAGTACATGGCTCCATGAGCCATATCCAGCAGACCCAGGTTGTATATTCATTACCCCTGATTTAACGCATCACAAGAACTAAATGAGACTGTTAGAAGGATCAGGAAGGGCCTGATGCTGCCAGTACTTGTGAAGTAAAAAGGAAAAAGAGAAGTAAAACTGGTGCAATAAAATACCATCCCCTGGGACCATGCATGTTAACATTTGATTCTGAAAATCTTTGAGTCTTTTCCATAAAAAAGTGATAATACTTTGGGGAAAGGTATTGCATTATTTTCTCATATCTACACCAACAGCAAAAACGTTTTCCATACTGGTTCATGGGTACCTCTGGCTGATAGCCATGTTTTGGAGTGATTTACTCTGACAGGGTTATTCTTCTAATCACCTCTTACTACCCTTTTCCAAGCTTTCTCTTTGCATGCATGAACCTTCACCAGCTGCTCCAGTATCATGAGATGGGTTATTTCACGCTAGTTTTTAAGAATATGCACCAACCAATATTACTAGCAGCTGCAAATACACTACATAAATTATATGCTTTAAATTTCTTATGAAAGATTTCCCTTTAGAGCAAGATAAACTTAAACCAGTTTCTGGGGTTGAACGCAGCACTGCATTTTTGGTAAAAAAACAAAATGTATTTAACTAGATCCATGTGCAATTAATTTAATCAACACAAGTCAGTTAGTACTGGCACACAGATTTGGGGTTGTTAGAAAACCATGAACAAAAAAAGAATTGAGTTAATAGCCAGTATTGGGTATTGCTGTATATGACTGAAATGAAAACGGAGTTGGGATGCAATAGTTCAGTTCTGTTCCTTAAGTTAAAGGAAATGAGTCCCTCTTTGCAACTGTAGGTAGAAAAGTACTTTTCAAGTAATCATGGAAACTCCATCAGCTGAATGTTCCTTTAGGAAAAGAGACTAATTTTAATTCTTACTGGAGAATGGACACAAAACCCCCCCATCTACTTTGACAAATACAAGTGGCATTGTCTAAAGGGATAAAGTAATAGTTTTCTGAAAAAAGGTTCCCAGTTCTCTCTCTCCAGTTAGAGCCTGACATGGTATTAAACAGCCCTCAGTTGCCTTCTCAGTCACAAAGCATAGTCCATGCGTGGACAGTGTCAAATGTCAATCTTTATCACCTTTTCCTTACAGCTTGTACAATATTACTGAACTCATTGGAAAGCACCATCACCAAGACTTTAGGGTTGCTTGGTGAATACCAGTTATACCTCTAGCATAAAGTGAAGCACTGAAGGCTAGGTTATGGGCTTTAGCACCCATTTGATTCCCAATAAGCACTTGTAAGCATGGCTACAAGTGAAGGATCACTTACTATCGCTAGAAGAAATAAAAAGCAAACAGTGCATTGTTAAGGACTAGAGACAGTTCTTGTAGCAATTTAGCCCCAGGATATAAAGGGATTACACTGTTGTTTCTAGCTCTGCATCCAGAGCTGTCCACAGAGGGGCATAAGAATAGGTAAACCTGGAGTTGCCTTGTGTTTTTTGGAGGGCTATTTAGTACTTATTATGAATTCCCTTGCACCAATTTTATCATAAGCCGTAGTATTGCTGGGAACCCAGCTGCACTGTACTATCACGTATTTACAAGCTGCTGCCCCAGCCATCTCCCACCCCATATCCTGCAGTTTTTGTGCCTGCGCCCTATAGATGTCCCTGGTGAACTCTTGACTTTTAACCCTGCCTCTGTCCCAAATTTCAGGTTGTCTGATCCAGCTACATCCCCCCTGAATAAGAGCTCACTTCACTGATTTAATGCACCACAAGTGACTTCTTGTGAAAGGGTTAGAAGTGTACAATCCATCTGGTACTTTGGTAACTTTGTATGGCCTTCAGAGAGCCATACAATGAGCTGTGCAACAGTGATCACAGACAGTCACCTATTCTTACATCCAGTTTCTTTAAATTTTGATTATTAACAAGGGACATATTTTTCTGTCGGTCTGCAAGCGTGAGGCAAAGATGACGTTTATCGGTATTTACCAATAAAAATCAAACCCTGACAAGCCTAGTTATAACATACCTTAACTGACTGAGCTTCCACCATTTCTCTAGTGTTCTATAATCCAAAAGCTCTTAAAGTCCGATTTCATTCCAATAATTAGCTCATTTTCTTTAATTTGATCCTATTAATAGTTACAGCCTCTCTGCCACATAATTCCCCCTCCATCCCTTTTATTTTTCTTTAAACTTCTGTCCCAGAAGAGTAGTACAAACAATCCCTATTTCAGATGAAGTCAAGTTAAATTAGCTGCAGCAATAATTTTCCAGAAGAAACTGAGGTTTCAGTTTCATGACGTTTTGGTCATCACCTGACTAATTCGAAAAAGCAGCCCACTGGGAACATTTGGGTATTATGCACTTCTGAATGCAGTCTGGTATATCCAGATTTTTATTCCTCCCCTGAACAGTTTATACCTTTGCAAGATGGGTTTTCCTATGTTGTGAATGCTTCTGAGATTTCAGGAAAGTTAATATTTTACATAGGAATGAATTAAAGGCCCAAAAGGCCAGAGGCCACTTCAACCAAAAAGAAAAACAGAAGAAAATCCCATGCATCACAGCACACACACATGTGCACCCCATGTTCAAAGTAAACAACCCATTTGTGTTCAGGTATTTACCTAGCATGTCAGACTTCGGGTCAAATCCTCCCTATTCTCCCCGATTTGGGGCAGAGTCTTTTACCCTGATCTCCTAGGCAAGTGCAAGGCAATCACATTATCACCAGAACAATGACATTAATCTTAAACTTGTTTACTGGAGCTGTTACGGTTTGCATCAATATGTATTGATGGGCTAGGGGCAGACATTCAAAAAGTCAGAGGCTGAATTGATTCAACGTTTGCAGGGTAGTCTAACCTGCCTAAGCTGAACCGGTTTGTTACAGGACAAACAAACCTGCTCTCTGGGCTGAGGCAACGAAGACATGTGCCTGCAGTTGCTCAGGCCAGGCACCGGGGGGCGCTAGAGCACACCCTCAGTTGCAGGGAAGCTGTGCTGGGGAGTGGGTGGCCAGTCTGGGCTGAACTGGCTGGGGGAGCGGGGTTTAATTCCCTGCTCTGTCCCAAAGGCACAGACCTGAGCTGGGTCTGCCAGGTGCTCCCCACTCACTGCTGCTGCAGCAGGGCACCATGGCAGAGGTGGACAGGGAGAAGAGTTAGTCTCCCTTCCACCCACAATGGCAGCCGGGTCTGCCCACTGTTGCTGCTGCCAGACTATGGAGGGAGGAAGAATAACCTGTCCCTGCCTCCACACCCCCACTCCATGGGGCCCTACCAGACAGTGTCTGGCTGTGCCCCAGCCCCACCGCTGCAGCGGGAGGGGCAGGGCCCTTGTTGGGGGCAGCAGCCCCTACCATAACATGGGGGAGCACGAGTCCCTTCCCAGTGGGGGTGCTGCACTACCTCGGGAGAGCTGTGGGGGGCTCAATGCAGCAGCACCAGGATCCAGAGTGGGCCAGAGCCCTGCAAGCCCCCCGCAGCACTGCCACGCTCCACAGCAGCTCTACCGGCTCCACAGAGTGGCCTCCATTGGGAAGGGGCTCGTGCTCTGGGAAGCCGTGATGGGCTGCTGCCCATCATGGTCACTCACTGCTTGCCATTCCAGCTGCCAGGAAGGGGTGGGGTCTGGCCCCTGCCACTCAGTCTGTGCTCAGGGCAAGCCCCCTCCCCACAAGCAGGGGCTTATTCAGCTGCTGGCCCCAAGCACAGGCCAAGAGGCAGCTGTGGCTGCAGCTGGGCAGACCCTACTGCCGGGAGGGGGCTTGCCCCAAGCACAGAGGTCAGTGGCACCGCAGCAGGTTCTGCTCGAGGCTAAGTAAGGCCCTCTTGCAAGGAGGGGGCTTGCCCCAAGCAGACGGAGCGGCGGGGGCTGTGCCCCCCACAACAGCTGGAGCAGCAAGGGGAGAGGGACCGTGATGGGCAGTAGCCCATCACAGCTTCCTGGAGCATGAGCCCCTTTCTGGTTGGGGGCTTCTCTGCAGCACCACCAGAGCTGCTGTAGAGCATGGCAGCGCTGCGGGGGCTTGCAGGGCTGTGGCCCACTGCAACAGTGGGGAGGGAGGCACGGCCAGGCAGGGCCCCTGGAGGGGGCACGGAGTGCGGCAGCAAGGGTGGGCAGAGCCAGCAACCAGTGGGGGTAGAGGGGAGACTAACACTCCTCCCTGCGCCCCTCTGCCTCAAGGTCTATGGTACCATGGAGGGGGGAGCTCCTGGCAGACCCAGCTCAGGTTCCTGCTGGTGGGATAGAGAAGGGGGAATTAAACCCCTCCCTGGCCAGACCCCTGCGCCTGCCTGTTCCTACACCAGCTGGGGAGCAGAGGGGCAAGGCCAGCCTGGATGGGCTGGAGCAGAGAGCCCAGACCAGACAGCATGCCAGGATGCTGGGGGAATCTGGGTTAACTCAAACCACCAAGGAGCCAGAGCAGACACTGCACAAAGTTCTTTGAGCCAAATCAGTTAAGTCTGATACTACATTCAACCAGGTTTATCTCAAACCGGTTTCAGCCATTTTAAAACTGGCTTATGTGTACTGAATGTCTGTTCTGTTACAGGTTTAAACCAGTTTCTGATCACTTAAACCAGTTTGTGTGCAATGTCTGTCCCTAGCCATGGAGACAGAAAGAGTCACTATCTGGCCTGGCACAGAAGGTACTCACCTAGGATGTGGGACAGTGGGTTCAAATCCCTGCTGCAAAAATCAGGTAGAACAGTGATGAATTAAACCTAGGCCTCCCGTATCACAGGTGAGATTGTGGGCTATTTTCTGGTGCAAGTCATTTTTTCTAAATTCCATTGGGAACCCAGGAAACCCTTCCACAAAGCTTTAACTGGCTTCAACTTCTCCCTGCAAGTCGTACATTTGAAGATGATGAAAAGAAACAACACAAGCAAGCAAAAACTAAAACAAACGAACAAACCAACCAACCAAAAACCTGACAAGAAAAATATCTAACTCATCTTATTTTAATCCATGCTGCTAGTACTGTACACAAAAATTGCCACATACAACTACAATGGTAAGATCTTTCATTGACAGCGTGCATCAACACTTATATGGATTACCTGTGTATATGGAGATTTGTCATTACTGAGGAGGCTGCAAGCTTGGAGACAAAGTACAATATAAAGCAACAACAAAGCCATGGCAATCTCGTGCTTAAACTACAAGCAGAAAAAATTATCAGCATGCCTCTGATTAAAGAAGTTACCTCAGTACAAATGACACAATATAATTGGATCTGTTGCTACACTCTTAATGATTTCCAAGTAATGCTTGCTCATTACAGTAATTAAAATAATTGTTTAAGCCCTTCAAGGGTCAAGGACTTTATAAAAATTGAACCACTTCACTTCAGCTCCATCAATAGTAAATCGTTCTTTTACAAGAAAAAAAAAAAAAAAGAGGAGGGGAGGGGAAGGGGACTCTTTTGCCATTAGCCTGCCTGCAAGATGTCTAGACTTTCACTGTCTTGCAAACCATCATTGTTCAGAGTAGCCAGGAACTCATGGAGGTGGTGGTGATGATGATGAGGGGGATCGTTAGTAGAAGTATCTTACTGTTTATGGGTCCACTGTCTCTTTCTCAGGGCAACATTCAACTTTTCATCCAAAGCAGACATTTCATCATCATTGGTTCTCTGTTTATTCTGGGAGCCTGGGTTAGTGCCCTAGATATATGTGGCAAAAAAAATATCCTCCAAGGAACTACAGAACCTTTCTTGACTTAATGAGAAACAGTTCAGTGGAACAACAGGAGAAAAAGATCCTTGTAATGATTCCTACCTTTGTCAGGGCCCCTCTCTAAGCACCAAAAGACAACTGAATTCTTATGCCAAGACCTACCATTCAGTGTCTGAACTGTTCCCATTTAACTTTTATGCTGATGTAGAAGATCAAAGAGACCCATCAATGGTGCTGTATTATTTACATAGTAGTAAAACTGGAAGTCAGTAAACTTACTCAAACTGAAGGTGTACTAGACAAATAAATGTTGTATGCAGTAGATAGCATGCCTGGTTATATTTACTATGCCTCATTATATTTACATATTAAAAACAGAGTTAAAATTCTGAAACAAACAGTACTAAATGATTAACCACTTGTGAATGACTGTGACTACCCTACCTTTTTGTTTCTTTCTTTTGTTCTGTTCTAGAAGGCAAGGTAAACTTTCAACTTATAGACTAACTAAGCATGTGCTTTCTTAAGCAGCCACTTACTTCAGATGAATTAAGAAATCAGAGTAGACCAAGTGCAGCAAAATGCAATAATATTATTAGTTTGGGAGTTTAACTTAAAAGCCCAACTGTTGAAGGACTTGGGGGTGGGGGAGGAATTTGGGGGGGAGAAGAGTTTAAAAAAAGAAAGAAAAAAGTTGCACAGAAAGAATCTTTTTCACAATATGAACTACAGATGCAGAACTTCAAGGGGTTCATCCCAAAGTCACTTGTTAAAGCCACAAAATGGAGCTGAGCAGCAAGACTGATGGCACACAGAGCTAAAATGCCACTTACATGATGTTAGGTTTCTTTTGAGTTGTCAGAGAGCTCCTGAGAGCTCACTTACTAAAATGCTAGGCAGCTTGTTCTTCATGGTAAAGGTCACATGCATCAGTAAAGCAAGCAAGGAAAAGGCCCTTCTAGCTTGCTGTGTTCTGTGTATTGTACAGAGACAGCTAATCCCAAGTAAATTCAGTTGGGACCATCATCAGATACCATCCTCATTAGCCCTGACATAAGGTCTACAAATGTCAACTTTCTGCCAAACTGCAACAAGGAGTATTTTCTGTAGTCTGCAAGTACAAGTCAGAGGAGATCTTTCACAAGTCTTTTACCTTATTCAGTTCAGGGACCTGGCACATACTGGAACAGGACCTGTGGGCATGCAGCTTCAGCAGCATTCAGAAGCAGCTGCTTTCTCCTTCCACTTCACACAAAAGTGCTGGCCATGGGTGTTCTCTCCACGCCACCAAGGGGACCAGCACTGCCACTGGCTCTGGGGAGCTTTCATTATGCTACCACTGGGAAAAGCAGGGGCAGCAGCTGGGTCCTAGCTCCTACCCATCTCTGATCTGAACTAGGTCAATCTAGCCCACAGCCTTAAAACATGGCTGACAGCTCATGACTATGGAGGTACTCAGGACTGTTCAACCTCACCCTAGCTCATAAGAATCATACAAAGGCTGAACCGGTGTAGAACAAGAGCAACCTAGTCATATTGCCCTTTCACTGCTACTCCTGCTTTGCTGTGTCACTGTTGCATATAATACCTATACCACTGTAGGATCACACATGTACTGAGGGGATGACATGTTGTGACCCATGTATCATGGAACCACAACAATGATATGATGCAAAATAGCTACCTCTCACTTGCGAGAATCTGGCTTGACACCAAGTACTTTTGTTTCAGCAATCTCTTTTTAAATATCAAAGTGTTTGGTACAGATTGGTTGGCAGTACATCTCTCACATCTATTTCAAAGATTTGGTTGGAGTTACTGTTTCTATTGGCCCAAGGCCAACACCCACCCAGGTCTTTGCAGCTGGTGCTGAAAACAGCAAGGAGGAGACTTTTGAAACCACTCTAAGCTTGAAGTGTCTTTTTCAAGGACTGTGAAACCTAGTAGCATTTTGTGGTTCTACCTGTATGAATTGCAACAGTAAGATACTGAAAGAAAGATCAACATTAAGAAGACTGAGAGGTCCAACGAGAACTGCGGTGAAAGACAGGATTCTTTGCAAAGATTCTTTATGCTGTTGATAATTAAGCCTCCTCTCCATGGTACTGTGCAATTACCTTGAGACCAGCTACACATGCAAAGTACTTACCACACCATAAAAAGCTCCAACCAGCTATAAAAAGTTTGTACACATTTTCAAGGTCTGACTTGATAGCTGGTTGCTATCCAGCTTTAATTTGCACATGTAGCAGGGTCAGCCCTGCAGCTGGGAGCCCTGTCAGCTAACAGGGCTCCCAGCTGCAGGGGTGCACCTTGCCCAGCAAGGACTGAGTCCTGCAACTTCTGGGGACTCTCAGCCCTAATGAACTCTGGGTCCTGCAGCTGTGATCTCCCAGCTCCAGGGGTGGGTGAAACACCCAGAGTCCCACTGGGAGATTGCAGCTACAATGTTTTTGCAGCCCCAGGGGCTTTATACACCCCCCAGGGCTACAAGACTGAAGCACGGGGCACCCCCATGCTATCTCAACCAGTCCCAGCCACAGAAGCTGGCATCCTGCTGGTGTAGGGGAGTCCAGGATCAGGCTCTCCCTGCACTGGCAATAAGGTGCAATGGGATCTAATGTGCCATTTTACAATCTTACTTGGCAGAAGGCGTGATTGTGTGGATTGTGCCTTGGATTCCATTGCACCTTTACCAGCAGGTGTAGAGGGGCCCCCAAGTCTATCTAACTTAATAAGCCTAAATTGGGGCGAAAAAAGTGATCCTGTAGCCTGCACTCTCCTACAAAAACTGACAATAAAAATATCTCGATTTGAAGATATATTAGAGGTAGAGTTTTCTGGGGTTCTACAACCAGTGCTTTGCTTGTAAATAGCTGGTGGGTGCTCTTGAATCTCAATCTGCTAAATGCTCTTCACTTTCATTTAGTCAAGTTACTTGTGTGGTACCAATACCAAGTGGCAGCTTTAATTAAAATAGTATCAGTCATCTTCAGCATGAAGTCTCTGTAATAAAAGCCTTTATGATGCAAAAGCATCATCCTGCAAATATCAAAGAGCAATCCTGAAGCACCAACCACTTGTATTTACTTTAAAAGGCCCAAATCATTGAACTGTCTGTTTATACAATTTAGCTGAATGCAAATAGACCTTATGCCTTAGAGAGCAGCTGTAATTTTGTCCACCACAATATGATTTGATTTTTCTGTATTACATTTTGAAGCCACGCTTGTTATATTGATAAGTGTTGTACATGCTGGAAAAGGAGGAAACCACTTACAAAAAAGGAGGAACAGCCTTTAGGCTTCTGAACAAAATAAACAAGTAAACAAACAAACAAACAAACAAACAAACAAACAAACATCACACCCCTCCACTGCTTTTGGGTCTAATCGGAGAAAGGAGTTCTCCACATGCAGCTAGTTTTTTGTGCATAAACCTGCAGACAGGTTTTTAATTTTTTTTTCCTTCTGTATTAAAAATAAAGTCACTAACAGGACATTATATTATAAACCCATTTAGCATGAACATCTGCAAAGAGGGAGACAGTGCTAACTCTGCTCCCACAAAGCTAATTAGCATATATTGCAGACTAGTGGATAGTCACAGCTGTCTAAGTTAAAGGTTTTTAGGTTTATTGGTGACATGTTAGAACATAACCAAGAAAGGTCTGCTGCTCACCTGCTGACTCACCCTGAGCTGTATATCTCCCAGAGCTAATTTACCACAACAGCAAGCAATGTAGAAGCGCAGAATAACCCATAAAGATTTTCGTCCACAAATAAAAAAAATTCTAAGGTCCTGAAACTTAAATAAATCTTTAATATACAAATTTACTTTTAGTGATTCAAAACTTTTCTGGATTTTATTCAAATGCGCTGTTACATAACTGAATATTGCAATAACCAAGAATATTTCCTTATACTAAATGGGTTACATTTAAAAGTTTTAGCAAATAGAATGCTAACCCCAAATGCCCATAGAAATGCTAATCTACTTTACAAACTAAGAAGAAAGTTTTCCTAGCTCCAGTAAAGGGAGTGGGGGAAATCCACTATCATTACTTTAAACAGTTAAGAACTCATGCAGAATACACTGGTATTTCCTGAATCTATTTCAAT
>NW_005842973.1:43790-44518 GCF_000455745.1 Alligator sinensis | reverse complement strand
GGGAAAACAAAGCACTTGATTCTAGCTGAACTAAGAAAAAAAGAAAAGTTTAATTGCTGTAAGATACTGAAGTGGCTAGGTTGCTGGCAGTAACAAAGAATGATACCATGCAGAGAAAGGGAAGAATACTTGATTCTAAGAGAAGAATTTAGTCGGCTTGAATTTATTTTCATACATCACTAAACAAAATGGAAGTTATTGCTCCATAAAACAAAGTTCAGGATGTCATATTTCCCTTATCTGCTATAAAGCAAGACTACAGTGTGAAAAACAGGTGTGATTCAATGAAAAGTTGTTCAAGCATGCCAGAAATCATGTGCTGTGAACTCCACAAGAATACCAGGATTTTGCTTCTAAGAGATTTGTCATCTTAGAAGCCATACTTGTGAGATTTAAGCCTCAGAATCAATAAACCAGGGCACGGTTTCAGCTTTTTGAACAATTTCCTCTAAAGAAAATGCATGATTAACCTTGTTCTTCTAAGAATAACTATGCCAAGTTAGGAATAGAGGTCAGCCCTGTAGGACTCGCTTTGTAAAAAATCCTGCATCAAGAGTATTGTCAGCTCAGTTGGTAATTGTCATTAGTGGTACTATGACAAAGGCATTTACAAGCAGCTAGAAGAAAAGGGCAGTAAGACTAATGGTTCAGCGTAAAAAAAGCCAAACATTTGTTCAAAATATAAAACCTGCATAGGTAGGCACAGAAACTATGTACCTTTAGCTGGG
>NW_005842973.1:40999-43759 GCF_000455745.1 Alligator sinensis | reverse complement strand
GCAGGAGTTCATCTATTATATCTCAAAAGGAAAAGAAAACAAAAAAAGGTGCGATTCTAGGGAAAACTTCCAGATGCATCTCATTTTTTTTTAACATCTACCCCTGAAAGAGAGGAGTAGGGGGGCATACAGGGAAGAAGAGTTTCCCTTAATACTGTAATTCATTCCATAGCTCCAAGGATAATCTATATGAATTATCTCAAATCTGAAAATAGCCACGCAGCAGGTCAAGTAAAAACATTGCTGGATTCCCACAGCAGGAAAGCCCAAATAGCTCAAAGAATAACCCATGCATTTTTAAAGTAGGGAGTGGGAACTGAATTGCTCTGTCATTCCATGAATGAGATGGCTTGATTTTCAACACCTGTAAGAAGCAAGATGAAAGAATTAAAATCTACTGGGAGGATGAGGGTAGAAGAGAGAATCTGCTTTAAGTAAGAAGATGTTTCAAATAGCCTGCTCCAAATTTTCAGAAATCAAGTGCTTAAATAAGTTTAGTCAGGTTAGCTTTCATGGAACCGCTGAGCATTTGAGACTTCTTGGGAAAGTAAAAAAAATACATAATTTATTTAGCTAATCTGAAAATATCTAAAAATTTTAGCCACAAATGTAGGTGTTTACCCAAAGTGAAACATCAGCGTCAGATCTGTTCATCACCAGTTCAAATATTAATGCAGACTTCCAAAAAAACTACCACCAACTGAGCAAGACTCATTAAATCAAGAAAAATGACTGAAAATCTGAAATAAACTATACCATATGCTACAACCAATTAGACTGTTACAAGTTTAAATGTAATTAAACTTTATAGCACATTGCAAATCAGGAACATTCAAGACGTTGTGAAATTATATTAGTCTTAATTAAGAATAGTTTAGCAAATTTGGTTAGACACGTCAAACCTTCTCTCAAGCACTCACATAGCATATTGTTGGAAAGTTAGGAGAGTTCAGTTTTAGAGACTCCCTCCTTCATCCACCTTCTAATAAAAAGAGGATATAAATGTGAACACAGAATGACAAGAGAAATTTAGCAGCCTGTAGTATTAGCCTATATACATATGTGTCTTACTATAGCATGCCATCTCATCTCCTATCCATCTTTTATTTATTCCGAAGACCTGGCCATGACATCTCTGGACTGTAATTTCCATCAATTTGATGCACTGATGGAAGTTATACTAAGATCTGGAATGGACAGACCAGCAACTATTCAAGGGTAGATCTTGCACTAGGTACTATTATAGACAGTTTCAGCACTAGTTTTCAGGAAGCAGGTAAAAGCTTGGTTTTCCTGTAGGAATGGGTTACATCCTATAGCCAGGAAAACACTATAATTACACTGCTGTAACTGACAGTACTGTAGTTTCATCCCTGGCTGTTCCTAAGGTGGTTCTGCATTGGTGTAGGGCCCTATGTCATCTGCCACTACTTGGTTACACTGATATAAAACACACCTTGTGTCCAAGCCTTGACATAATGAAACAGACAGGTTCTGCTAGTGGCACTGAAGGCAATCAACTTAAGCTCATTCTTTTCTAAGGTTTCTGCTGTCTATAACAGCTAATCATAAGGTGCCTTTTCTTTTCTAAACCTCCAAAACTGCAGGTTCAACCAAGAATGAGAGAAGCTACATACACTTTACAGAACAAAATAATGCCTATATAACCAATACAGAGATATGGGTAAGCCCTCGTTAAAAAGAAACAATAAAAACAAGAGCTCTTCAAGTTCGGTGGGGTAAGTGACCAAATTCTCAAATACTGGTGAACTTCTTTTCTATTCTATTGAAAGCTGGTTGCATTTGCACCTTCTGATTACCCAGAGAGAAGGTGTTGAAGGGGAAAAGAAAGGAACTGAGGACAGAGCCCTGTAGAACCTCCAGATAAAAGACCAGATTGACGCTGAACAAGATCATGCAAAGGAAATGCTGAAGACTACTTGAGCTTAGAGAGAGCCAGGAAAGGACAGTATTCGAGTCCAAAAAGGAACAAGATCTCATAAAGTGAATGGTAATTGTGCTGAAGATGATTGAAGACAGATGACTGTTGAGTACTAACTTTGAGCTTCAGCTAGAAAGAAGTCATTAGGCTCACTGGCATGAATGGCTGCAGCAGTGAAAAAGCAAAAGCCATGTTTAGACAGGACACTAGATGGACTAAAACAGTCTGCCCTCTGCAAGGAATAAGTCTGTTAAATGAGTTTCACTTGCAGTATTTCCACAGGAACACTTCTTCCAATCATTTATAACTTGGTGCTGAGAGTCAAATTTAGATTTTGACTGAAAGCTCAAATACGTAGACTAAATATGCTAATATTTTCTATTCAAGGGCTTACTGTCTCAAGTAAACCTTCCTAATTTAGGCTTTGGTGAAAAGGGTGGGGGAAGAGAAGAAGGGTTAATTCCACAAAGTGATGAATGGAGCCTTTTATTTTCTGCCATGCTTGCATGTGCACTCCTCCTGACCTGTGGGTGGTGAAGGAAATAGCAGTTTAACCATATTAATCTTAATCTTAGGAAGTTTGATGCTTGCCTGACTTGGAACTACCACCATCCTCTACACTAGTACACAAAATGTGTATTGAAATACAGCATCAAGCCCATGTAAAAATCAGTTTCACACCCAGGTCAGGGCATTAAATGACAAGGGAATAATCAGCTGTAGCCAACTGCTGTAGAAGCAGTTTGACTGCATTCCCAAAAGATAAGGAGGAAAAAAAGTAAGGCTTTTTGTCAGAATAGCAGCAGAGCTGGGAACGA
>NW_005842973.1:33091-40968 GCF_000455745.1 Alligator sinensis | reverse complement strand
AACTTATTACTCAATTTGACAATTATTCTTTGTGTTCAGTATTTTGTATCTCCAAGTTCCCAGTTTAATTGAAGGTTTAGGAGCACATCAAGTGTTACTTTAGTTTACTCTTTCACTCTCTGATATCTATGGTGTTTGAGGCCTTTTGACATTCTTCCAGGCAATGCTTCTGAAGTGGCTTCCATTTGAGCTGCCAACAACTTTCAAACTAGGGCAGACTAGGGCAAGGAGGACATTTTCTATGGCCAGGATACAGCAGCAGAATGAAGCAAAATTGTACAACACTGTTTATTTTACTTCTAATAGCCTATACCCAGGTAGTCACCATTCTGACACTGTATGCGTATGAATATTTTAAAGGAATATTTTAAAATCAATATTTAAACAAGACTAACAGGATGGGGAAGCGAGAAGAAACACCCTGAAAAACTAGGCAGAGAAAACAGAAGAAATAAAACTCAAGAGGCAACTGTGATAAAGTTTAAATTGCAATGGCCTGATTTGTCTGTTCAGATCAGAATAAAGCAGCAGAGTAGTTAAGCAAGATCTAAATATAGTAGCAGAGTGGTTAAGGTATCTTGCTAGGATCCCAAAGTTGAGTTTAAGGCCTCATCTGGACTTGTATCAAAAGAGCCTTCCCAGTCAGCCCAGCTACAAATAGGTCATTTGGCTGCAGCTGGCAAGTCAAAAGGCAGCCAGTTGCAATGCTGGCTGCATCACTCCCTTGCATGCCACTGCCTACAGAAACTGGTGTGCCTTAACCATGCTAGCTAGTCCCATAGACTTCTGGTTTCAGGATGCTCTCTGCCCTTTTGATCAGTACACAAACGGACCATGCAAATCCAGTTACAGAAAGCAAACGTACTATACCCCTTGAGCCTCAAAATTGTTTATGTATTTTCTGACTTTCTATAAATTAAAAATCAAAGACCTTGAAGCTTTTTTTTAAAAACAGAAATCAAGCCTTTTCTCAAATTCTCCTTTTTTTATACCTACACACAGAAGTGATGACTACTTTTAACCCAGCTCTGTTGCCATGCAATTTGTACTGCTTATAAAGGATTTGCAGTAGAAACTGAAGTAAATATGGAACAAATGGTACAAACATGTTACAAAACTGAAGGGATAGTGCTTTAATAGACTGAACTAGATTTCAAAATGGAACAGTTACCGGAATAAGAAAAGTAGTCGCTTCTTTAGACTTTGGTGAATGCAAGGAAACTTTTTAAAAATGGAGGCTACAAGTCAAAAGGTTCAAATTTAAAGGTAACTCCTCCCTCTTAAATCATCTTCAATTGCAAATGTCCTATATTTCTTCCAACCTTGTCTAGTACAGATGGCAGAAACTCAAAAACCAAAGTAGAAAGTTAACTAACACTGCTAATTCTTGACACAGGAGGTTAAAACTACAAGACAAAAATCTGTTGCCTAAAGCATGAGACTTGATATCTTCACCCTTCCCCTCCTAAGACTTGCTTAACACTGTTCCACAAGACTTAATTTGTACTCAATAAGTAAAATTAATTTAGGAAACAGAGAAAACAAGGAAGCCTCTGTGAAACGCCCTTCTTTTGAAAGGTGTCAAGCAAACATTTTTTCCCTCGTAAGGGAAAGAACTGCAGAAGGGAGCCAAAAAATTAAGAACTACAAAATATGACATGATGGTGCCTCCAATTTATGACTAATGTTTTCCCTGGCTTATACATCTATAGAAATTCTGGCAGTCACTATATACCATGTTAAATCTTTTTTCCTGTGGAAGGGGAGAAAAAAAAAAAGACTTATTTTTTCCAAGCACTTCTTCATGCTGGTTTGAGTATGCCAATTCCTATATTTCCTACTTTAAAGGCCATGCTTCTAGAAGAGACCACCCTAACACAAACTCCTGTCTTCAAGTCTGCCCACAGTATTCCCTGTCATACTGTGTGTAATGCTAACAAATTATTAACCAGGGGTCAACAACCTAGGGCTCACGGAGCCTGTGGATCTGGACTACGGAGCAGTGTGGCCTTGGCAGAATTCAGTGGCAGGAGGCTCTTCTTGCACTGCATCATAGCCAGGCACCCAGAGTTTTGTCTTTGGGTTGGTTTTTTTTTTTTTTTTTTTGGGGGGGGGGTGGCGGCTCTCCCTGCACTGTGCTAGAGTTGGGTGGCAAGGGCTCCCCAAGAGGACAGACTCTCCCTGCTCTGTTCCACAGCTGAGTGACAGGCAGAGTTCAAGTTACAGTGACTCTTGGGGGTGGGGGGGAAGGGGGACCAGGATGAGTCTTAAAAAAAATTGGGCTGCCCATCACAATGCTCTAATCAAAACTGGAGAACCCCCCCAGGTTATGATTTTCAAATCTCACAGGGGGTCTTAGCCTCCCCCTGCCCAAGCTCCCCCATAATTCAAACCCTGGTGACAAGGAGAAATGGCAGAGGTGGCCAGGTCCTAGTGCCTGCCTAGGTTAGACCCAAGCTAGGTCATTCTGGCCCTCTGCTGACCCCTGTATTAAAACAAATGTATAAATCAACTGAGTGGCTGCTTATGACAAGTTTCCGTACATTGTCTGAATAGACAGTTTTTCGCTACAACAACATTCTGATCCGACAGCCAATGAAAAAAAAATGCATTTATGAAGTGTCGTAAACACTGAAGTCAAATGAAAGTTGCTGTCCATAGATTTTGTTCTTAAGCAATGCTCACTCTTTCTTATAAATATTTAGGCTTTTAGTAACGTATGAAGAATCTAGAGTAAAACAAGGTTTTGCAGCAAGAGCATAACTTTATTTTCCCTTTTGTGCTCCTCTTCTAGCACAAAAAGGGTATAGGATAAAGATGTTCCTATACCAACTCAGAGATTGCATATCAATTTTTCAGTGTTGACTGTATTTCAGCATCAGGTATAGCAAAAAAATATTTTAAATTGTAAGAGTTATCTTAACACTAGTTTTCTCTGGTAATAGCATATAAAATAGCTACATTCTGGAAGTGGTAAATATTTACACCACTAGGCTAAGGCTCCTTTTAATCAACCAATTATCTTTAAAATCCATCTTCTAGCATTTTTTTTTTTACTTGCCTCATTTTCAGGAAGCTAGGCTGAGTCTATGAAATGACGCAAGGGGAAGAAAACAAAGACAGATAACAGACCTACCCTTTAGAAGTGGGTCGATTTGCGTGCATTAATGGATTTATTCATAAAACCTTTTTCTGCAAAGCATCTTTGTATATTCTCTGCTGTCAAGTGTATCAAGCATGGAAAGAACACACATAACTACCAATGCTTATAGTAACTAAGTTTGATACAATTCAGATGTACAAGAGTGAACTAGAATATTATTAGATCAGCATTTTCCCATGGTAGGCTTTAGTTGCATCTGATGGAATACATTGCTAAAAAGTTTTTCACATGACTAGAATAAATGCCTAAGTTAGGTCTTTGCATGTGCACCTCATTCAGTTCAAATTCCACAGGTGGTGAATGTGTGCAGTGTTACCTGAAGTGCCTAGATCAATCTCCAAGGTATTTTCCTGCTGGTATCTGGTAAATGGATTCTTTACAGTAGATAGGCTACAGCAACCAAATCCTTTTTAAACTACTGCATTCTTCTTTCAGTCAATCAATTTACACCTGTGAGTGGCTTACACTACCACAATCTACAAGACTTCCTAGAGAATACCCCTTGTATTTGCATCAGTCCTACCATAAAAAAGTTAGGAAGGTATACCAAGCCAGATGCTGAAGTGCATCACAGAGTGATGCTGTGATGCACTTATTTTTAGAAGACTAAAACAAGCGGACACCTCAAACTCTTTAAGGTTCATCCCTTTAGGAACAGTCAGCTATTTCTTCCAGTGCAAGATCCAACCGAAAACAAGAAAGCTATGAATACTTTTAAAGAGGCATTATGAATGTTCTAGTAGAGTCACTAGATTTAAATTGTCCAAATTATTCTAGACCACAGGCAGTACTTAGAGCTGGCTGTTAAGGGAAGATGGGGAGAGAAGGAAAGGAAAATTCCTGAAGTCTCACTTTTCCCATCTTCCTCTCATCTCAGGAAGTCTTCACTTTCACCTAACCCCCTCCTTCATATGCCAGCTGTTCTGTGTATCCCACCTGCTCTTCTTGTGCTTCCTTCCCTGCAATGGCAGAGGCTCCACACATGCTTCCTTTCCTCATCTACCATATGCAAATCCAAATCCTTCTCCCTCAGTACCAGGATCTTCCATTCTCCAATAGTGCTGGAGCTCTACATGTCCCCAGTGCTGGACTTTTTACATTCTCACCAAACAAGTTTTTAAACTCCTGGGGCAGAACTGACATGGGGCACTGTTATACAGTGGGTGGTAAGAACTACAGTACTATTAGTTAAAATTGATAGACAAACAGCTACTGTGGCAACTGAAGCTGCTAGGCCTGTTCCCCACATGCCAGGGGCTCCCTTTCCCATGTTTCATTTTTTAATTCCTCCTCACCCCACCCCCAAACTTTACTTACTTTATTTACTGAGTGCTAGAATGTTCCCTGAAATTTTGGAATTGGTTGGACACAGTGTACAAAATGTTGCCACGTAACAGACACAACTGAGTTTGGTGAGGGATCTCTTTGTTCTGCCAAAAGCATGAGAACAATTTCCACTTAACAGAAGGATGAATGTCAAAATGATTCTTCCATGAAGATGCTTGCACATACCTGATTCAGACTTTTTTTTTTTTTTTTTTTTACACAGACCTGCATTACCAGACTGCCTCTTGGATCCCTGAGATGTTCCTAATGTCTGTACAGATTATTTCAGGATTTCCCAAAGTGCTCTCAAAACAGGTGTCAGAAAGGCAATCCTGTAGTCTGATGCCTCCAATTTTTTCCCCAAACACAATAGACAAGTTTCTCCATCTTTTCCTAAGCAAGACTTCATATCTCCCAGAAAATTAGAGCACAGTTTTTCAAAGACCCCTGCTTGGCCTGATTTGAGTTCTGCATCATCTAAAGTACACGTCAGTTCAGTTTAAAGGAAAGCCAGCCACTCCCATTTCTATGAAGGCAGATCCTATTATTATTGCCAGACAGCATTACATTTTGATAGCACTTTTAGATTAAATCCCATTCATTAGATATCACCAGGCAAGGTAAAAGATCAGTCATCACCAGGGATCCTGGTTTTCTCTGATAAATTTTTTTTAAAATAAATAAATAAATCAATCACAAATTCTCTGATAAAACCCCCCAAATCCATTATTAAAATTAGAAGCCCCCCCTGCCCTGCTGGTGCCCCTCACTCGCCCCCACAACAGCTCCCCCACCCTACTCATGCCTCTTGCCCCCACCCACAACTCCTGTCCCCCGGCCTTCCTGGAGAAGGCCCCCAGCTGCCAGGGCTATGGGGCCAGGGACCCAAGTCTGCAGCTCCCTGCCCTCAAGAGCAGGCAGCTGCAGCAGAAGCAGCATGGAGCCGGCTCCCCCACTGCTGCTGCCTGCTCAGGTGGGGGCGGGGCTGGCTCCTGGCTCCCCTCACCGCTGCTGGTGCCCCCGGCCATGACCCACAACTCCCCAGTCCCACCAGAGGGGACTCCAGCCCCCTGCAAGCCCCACTTACCTCAGGCTCCAGGAACGAAGAATGAAGCTGAGCTGAGCCAGGAGCTGTAGCTGACTGACACCCTCCAGGCAGAGCTGGGGGTTTCCCGCCCTGTTTGCAAACAGCTCTTATAGGCTGGAGCTCAACCAGCCTGCAGAGCTCTTTGCAAAAAGCAGAGAAACCCTTGGATTTCCTGCTAAAGAGAGAAATCCGTGTTTTTTCTGTTTTTCCATGGGAAACAGAAAACTCGGATCCCTGGTCATCACCTTGAAGATTCAGTCCTATAAAATGGGGATGCCCAGTCCATAGTGCCCATACAAGAGCAGTGCCATCTTCTAAGGAGGTATGGACTCTCTTCCCCAAACCAATCTTCTAGTAACACGTGAAATGGGTTATCGTCTTGTTTACATAAACCAAAAGATTTCAGGTTTTAATTCAAACTGAGGAGCCTGGTGTCTTTGAGATTCTTTTCAAAACTTTAACAAGATTCTGAACAATACTTTTCAGAATTTATCGATCCATACTATACAGGTTGTCAGACACTCTCTGCTTAAAGCCCAGAGAAGCTGCAGGACAGTTTCGGTTGCTTACAAACCTTAAGAATTTGTCTACACACAAAAAAGGTGCAAAGATTAGGTCTATACACCGATTTAGAGTTTGGATAAGCTCAGAATCTCTAGGAAAACCCTTAGCATGCATTTAATAATGGGTACGAGTTTCCATAAGCCACCACAAACACCTGGAGAGAATGAGATTGAAAGCTGGGTCTGCTGGCTAGCTTTCAAGCATTGCATCCCACTCGTGACAACTAAGATTTATCACAGATCAACATCTGGCCAAGTGTCTTTTAAAGCTGTAAGCGAAGACCAGTTATTCCAGAAGTAACTGAAAGACTACAGCTGAAAATCCCATTTAAACTAAAACTGTGTCAAGCTGAAGCTTCCGGAAGACCTAATTCAAGAGGCTAGCAACTGATCTGCCATAAAGAGCTAAAAAATTTATCTACACTGCATCTGGTAGGTGAAAAGAACTAACGTAACAAAGAAGACTGTATTACTTAATGATATTTTGCTATTCCTAGAGATTAAAAAAAAAAAAACTGTAAGCAACAAATGTATGATGAGTACTTGCATTCCGCCTTGCCAAATGTCACCTTAGGTAGCCAAAAAGAATTGTGTGAATGTGATCATACGTGCTGAAGCAAGAAACTTCATATCTTAAGTTAGACAAGTATATTCCATTTTCTTCTGTGAAAATATCTCACCCTATGTAGGAGTTGCATTCTTTACACTGCCTTAAATATAGACAGCAACTATGGTACGAGACCCCAGAGGACCTGAACTCCAGTCTTAGTAAGCAGAGGAAGGGTAAATGATCTTAAAGCAAGTGTGTTATTAGTAACTACCTTTTATATTTTTAAAACCATTCCAATTCATGTTAAAGAAAGGGCTGGCAAAAAAGAATTCACACATGCACACACTCCTCCAGGCAGTGAATGGCTGCCAGATCTGAGAAGAGCCAACACTTAATAAATGAGACACTGTTTTACATGCACACCCATGTTTCCTTTAGTCATAATAATGTGAAGTCAGTTTTAATAATAGCATTTCCAGCTTTTCTTGGATTGTTTCAAAATTCTCAACATTATTTTGGTTAAATTTATTATACTGGCACACAGTGTAGTTGGGGCTGTACCAGACGATGGAGAAGGGAAGAGGAGGATTTGAAAGCATGCATAAGAAGTCCTTGCACCAAGCAGTTCTCAGTCTAGATCGACTACAGATGGGTACTAGGGAAGCTCCCAAACAACAACAAGTTTTCATATTAGTACATCTCAATTATTTTTTAAAATAATTATTGAGATTAAACCCAGCTATAACTCCAAGTATACTTTCATTTTACCTGCCACATAGTCTCTAAATCCTGCAGGCAAAACACTTAAACAGTCTGTCAGAAAGGAATTCCAAGGGAAAGGTGTAGTCTAAAGGCTTTTTGCATCCTCTCCACAAACCATATGGACAATAGGGCTGTGTGCAGCTTTGGGTGCCGATCCAATTCGGAGGAGATTTGGCCTGATTCAGCAGCCAAATCTCCGAATTCGAATTGAATTGGGAGACCAATAAAAAGATCCAAATCAATCTGGACAAGATTTGGGGAAAAATTCGGAGATTCAGTCAGTCCCCCATCGCTGCTGCAGGGAGCTGGGTCTGGGCTCCATGCCAGTAAGTAGAAGGCAGGGTGGAGGAATGACCCCTGCTAGGCTCCATCCCCTGCCTTGCTCCCCCAGCCCCCCTACGCACCCCCCGACCCCTGCCTGCTCTC
>NW_005842973.1:30375-32809 GCF_000455745.1 Alligator sinensis | reverse complement strand
TCAGTGGCAGCCGAATCTCCGAATCAGATTCCGCCGAATTAATTCAGACAGCGATTCAAATCACTGAATCGAATCGTCGTCCCCCGAATCAACTAAATGCTAAGCAAATACTAGCTGCTTCTCACAGGCCTAATGGACAGCACTACGAGTCTGGCATCAAGATTAAGACCAGTTCCTACCACCTATGCAACTTTGACTCCTTATGTGGTGTTTAATTAACACAACGGGATTGCTGCAGTTGTACAGGTCCCTGGGTAGCACCAATATGATTGAAATCATTCAATTAACAAAAGAGATTCCTTTCCTCAGAAGCAAGGAATAGCCATCCACCAGGACATCCCCATTAACTATATAGGTGAAAGTGCCACAAAGTATAAATGTTATCCTTTAAGCCAGCAGCTCTCAAATTGTTCCACCGGGTGGATAATATCTTAATGGATATATTGCCTCATGGGCTACCTTCCCATCCATAACCACAATATTCATGTGGCAACTACAATAATTTCTAACAAAAAAAAGCAATTTTGGCAAAGGGATATATTTTTAACTTTATTTTCTGCCATTTAGCAGCCAGAAATGAAGAACAGAGTCTGTTTAATGTCAACCAGCTAGCTCTTCAAAGACCACTAGTAAATGGTCCCACAGGCCACAGGACAAAAATAATAAATACCTCTGAGAATCAGGTAAATGGACATGGTTTTTAAAAGAATCAAACAAAGTCTAAGGCCCTCTGCTCTACATAAGTATAATTCATTCATCCAGCTATCATGTTTAGACTGACATTATCTTGGAAAGAGGCCAGAGGTCACAAGCATAATACAGGAAAGGAAGCTACAGAAGGAGCTACTGTATTTGCTTAATAAATCTACTGCATAGGCTGCTGTCCATGGATTTTGCTCCAAGAAACTATACAAACAAAACAGTCTTTACAGACTGAGGAGACGGGTGGAGGAGGAGGGGGAAAAAGGGATTTGATCTCATGATCTTAACAAAGTTAAACAGCTGAAATGTCCACAGATGACAACTGTGGAGCTCATGAATTTTCTGAATTTCTTGAAAAACCTTTTGTAAGCCTTACGAAATGCATCAATATATATATGTTTCATAAATACAAGTTCACTTAAAACTGGAGGAGGTCAGTAGTTTTCTTTTATGAACAAAAGATAACTCATCTCACCTTTTTATATTCCAATATATTCTTCTGGAAAGGTTTTTCCACCTTTCCCCAAAATGGTAACTATTCAAGTCCTGTATAATGGCTTTTCCAGTAGCATTAGCCAAAGTTCATAAACAACCCTTTCCTGAAAGTCTTAGAATGCTCATTGCAGTAGCTAGAATATTAAATAAAATGTTTTTAACAAGCAATTTACCAAACACTCCTCAATAGCATTGTTACTTTCACTTGTAAATTCAAACTATGGTATATTGCACAGAAACAAAGGGATATAAGGAACCTTCCTTAGACAGACAAATATTTTCTCACGAATGGCATAAACCTCTCCTCTGACCCCATTCACGCATGTTAATGGAAGTTCAAGGGTGCTTAAAGATGACATGAGTAGTAACACAAGCTCTTCCTTCAGATTCAAATAGCATGCAACTGAGACAGAAGCAGTAATTTCCATAGCTTTGTGAAACCATTTTTTCTCCAGCACTCATGCTATGTTGCCTTTAGGTTTAACATAATATTTCCAAAAAAGCAGTATTTGTAACAGTGTTGCAGATGGTATGGATCATCACTAAAATAGAAAGTACTCACCTAAGCTAAAACAATTTTATATAAAGATATATTAAATGCTTATGGGTCTCCCAAAATAGCTTTTAGAAGAAACATTTTAGACAGCATACCTGTGCGGGCCGGGCGCAACCGAGGCCCTTTTGTGTGCTCTGCGCGGGCTGTGGCCAGCAGCCCGGACATGCAGGGTCGGAGAGGGCGCGCGTCAAGCTAGAATTAGGCATGGACTCGTAGCGATAGATTTAAAGATTGTTTACTTACACCGAAGATGGTCGCGGTGCAGGCAGGAAAACTTGCTTGAGTTGCGGTTACAGACAAAAACAACACGAACGGTCACGTGGAGTTTGCTAGGCTCCACGGAAACAGAGCTCCGGATGCTCTGGACAAGCGCGCCACCGAAATAGGAACTTCGTAAATATGTCTTATAAAATTTGTCGCTCGAAGATGGGAAGAGGTGGGCGATGGATCAGGTCGCCAAGCTCCTCTGAATCTCACACAGGGTCTCTATTACCCTGCCGTGTACCCAGAGTCCCCACAAGATGAATGTGGAATCCTCTTCGGCTTGGGCGGAAACCGCTCAAGCCTCTTATACGGCTAACAGGCCAATCGTTAGCCGCCACGTGGGGATAATTTAGAACTAGCCAATAGCGGGACACAAATTTGTATACGGGTGGCAGGACCTCTTTTGGAACGTGCATT
>NW_005842973.1:13499-29265 GCF_000455745.1 Alligator sinensis | reverse complement strand
CTCCATGAAGCTTGTCTGACCAAGAAGCTTGCTTCTTCCTGGTTCAGGAGGTCGGATCCAAGCTCCACGACCAAACGTCCCAACCACACAGCCAGAGTTTCCTCAGGTTGAATTCTGGATTCTCTACACAAATCCTGCAGTTCGGTTCTGGAGCGAGCGTAATAAGTGGTAGCACGAACTGCACTCTGCGGCTTGATGACTCGGCTGGTTGATGCTATAGGCTGATCAGTCTCTTTATAAGTCATTGCTGTTGTTATTGTAGGGGTCGTTGTTGTTGTTACAGACAGGAGGGGCGGATGCACTCCTCCGCTTGACTTTTCCTTTCGTCAGCAAGAGGGCATGGTCGGCAGAGGCAGCGCTGTGTCGCTGGGCAGGGTTGCCGAAGACGACACTGCGTCCATGGGCGGAGTCACCGACCGAACTCTCGCGGGTTCCTCCGAAGCTCCACCCCTCTTTTCCGGCTCCTCCACTCAGTCTCCCTCTTGTTCGGCGCCATCTTGGGCTGGCGTTCTAAAATCCCCTCTCTCAGCCACTCCTCCGACCACTTGAACGGCCACACGCAGCTGGGCTTTCAAACTTAGATTTTTATTCATTAAATCAGTTATTGTTGCACTTAATTCTCCCCCCTTGTCGTACCGCAGGGCCACCCTCTCATCCGCGGTGCGTTCCTGTCTCCAGATCTTCGCGGAGCTCGCAACCCCTTAATCTAGACATCACCATGCAAGGGGAGAACCAGCCGATTGGCTCCGGTTCCTCACTCTCCCGAGCATATCGCCGGCAATGAGTACACTCCCGGGTGAAAGTTGGGTTCGTTTTGCCCGCCAGGTTGGGTCCAGCGAGGGACGCAGTATCAAGGGGCCTGAATAGGACCCGCTCGTCGCTCATAACACACCCGAACACCGCAGGGAGCAAACACTCTTCTTTCTCTCTCGGGGCTCCGTCCTCGGAGGCTCCCTCTTCTCCCTTCAGCGAAAGGCATCCGCTGACAAACCTCTCACCCGTTCCGCCCGCCTGGTGGTAAGCGATACGCGCTTCCAGCTCTTCAAAACTTTTCACTTGGCGTTTGTTATCACGCCACGGGCAGTTCTTAACTAATTCTAGCTCTAGCGGGTTCTCTCCTGATCCCATCCTCGTCGCCATGTCTCGGACAGCTAGAGCCAACTCGAGGTGATTTAGAAATTGCTCGTTCGTTAGGGCGGGCTGGTGAATGGAGAGGCAGACAAGGTTTAATGGTTGCAAAAACGTTTACTTACGCAGCTTGTAGTTGCGACGCAGATGGTCCGGTCGTCTGAACAACTATGTGAGTTGTTCCAGCTGGTGAGGCCCAAGCCAGTTAATCCGTCCGCAAATTGAGCTGGCAGGAAAAGGGTACGTCTGGGATTGTGCTCGGCGACGGGAAGAAGGATCGATAGGTGATCAGTCTATCTATCAGCTAGCCGCAAGTCAGATCTCTTTAGAGGCACTCTGCAGCGTGCTCAAAGTTCTTCGACTTGGGCGGATGTCGCACGAAATTTTAAACAGCTAGCAAGCCAATTACTAGCCGCCACGTGTGAGTAATTTAGAACTGGCCAATAGCGGGACACTAATTTGTAGTAGAATGGCGGGAACTCTCTTGCACCGGGGTTCTTCTGCTGCAATAGAAAACCTTTACTTTTGCAAGAGGCTCTCATGTGGCGAGAAAATTCCACCGTGTCGAGGCACCAAAATCACCGGGTTGTGACAATACCCAGTACACTTAGTGGGTGACAAGGTACAGCACATATAACAAGTATTTATTGAGGCTTATTTAAGAGAAATAACTCATCTGCAAGTGTTGTTTGTAAATGTGACAAGATCCATATGCACTTTCAAAAAGTGTCTGACAGTTGTGACTTTCCACATTTGTAGACATTTGTTCTACATTAATTCATTATCCTTCATTTTTGACTGCTAAAGGAGGCCAGATACATCCAATAGTCCTGTCCCTGACACAGACCTTGGTACAGAAGGCAAAACTGACTAAGGTCACCCCCTGTACTTCAGAAAACACGTGAAAGGATTAAAAAAAAAACTTGGGTAGACTTCACCATTCAGTGCACGGAACATGGGACGGTGTCATCTTTGAACATGGTGACAATTGCTCTTAAGAACATAATAAAATACCATCTAACATGTTTTTGATGATTGTGGCCTTATTAAACCAACCAAGTCAGTTCTTTTAGTGGAGCTCGAGAAGAAACTGCAGCCATCTGATTAAAATTTCCATCAGAAAAGCAACAAAAACACTGCAGTGGTTATAGACTTTGTCTCAAGCATGCCAAGTCTGAAACAAAAAAATAAAAACTTTTCAAGAACTTTTTGATACTGTATGGAGGAAAGGTATTCAATTCCAACTGGTTCAGAAGGCAGACCTCGTGTTTGACAGTTATGTGGAGAAGTCACTTTAAGAAGGTGAACAAGAGAGGAGAAAGACTACTAGACCAATAGAGTTTGTAAAACTGGATCCTGATATTCCTTTACCTGTTCAGATGGAGAAGCTTTGACCTTCTTCAGCAAACAAATACTTATTACTACCATCAGTCAAACAATACTTTCGTGAAAAAGGAAGAGTGAGCAGCATAAATACTACAGTGTTAAGTGGAACTATGATGGAAAAGGTGACAAGAGAGAGGCCAGAATGATCACAGATGGTCGAGTCCAGGTATGTAATCATCTGTCTGTTGCTCTAGAAGAAGCAGATACTCAGCTGGTCATCCATTTATTTGATTCAGTTTCATCTGGTTTCACATGTGGCAGTGCTGTCTAATGATACTGGTGTTTTTGTCCATCTTTGATGTTTCAACCATTTGAAAAAAGACTTTTAGAACATTGCATTTGCATGCCACAGTTTGCTCTGCTGGCCAGATTTGAGGTGCAGAACCCCTGTACCCTGGGGGGGGGGGGGGGGGGGATAAGAGAGAAAAAGCAGGTGAGTGGAATCCTCCTCCTCTGTGGGGATTCCCTCTTTCCAACAACTCACCCCTCTGGTGCCTTGGCTGGGAATCAAACCTGGGCCTCCCCCATGGCAGGCAAGGATTCTACCATTGAGTCACCAACGTCCAATTTGTCACTATGACATTGGAAATATCTTTACTGGACTGTTTGACCATGAAAATACTGGATTAGACACCAAGATTAACTTTGTACCATACTTAGAAGAGGAGATACCAGTCACCAAAGAGTGACTGGCACCATGTTCAAAAATGGTGCCCTCCCCTGATCTGTGCATTAAATGGTGAAGCCAATTCTAGCCTTTTTTTTTTTTTTTTTTAATCCTTTCACATGTGTTTTCTTCAGTAGAAGTGGTTAACCTTAATCAGTTGCAACTCTTCTATGGGGGTCTATGGCAGGGACTGACCTATAACAGGTCCTTAACTGCCATGTGATGCTTTTTTGAGTGTTTAAAGAAAGCCCTAAAAATTAAAAGACTTTAAAACAGACACTTGAAATCTATTTTCATCATGGGATTTCTGGTTAAAGATGTCTATTCATCACAATGAAAAGATGTCCCATGGGACACTGCCACAATCTCTCTTTATCTGCCTCCATTTCTGTACGTGAAAGCTTTCTGTTATTTATTAACTATGTTTAGGAAATAGAATGATATTGCCAAGCCTAACCTTAATCCAGCATCAGAAAAAGGTGGTGTTCTGAGCAAATGGGGGAAGCAATTCTCCAAAAGTCAGCATTGTAAAGAAATTCCTAAGAGGTTTTTATATAGCTCTGCTGTTGCAATTTTTACTTTTAATTAAATGCAAAATTGATGGGTAAATGTGATCTGATAGTATATCCCTCCTTTTAAGCACGCAAACCACTCCAAAACCCACTTCACTGGAGGAAACACTGGTTAGTGAAATGCTCTCCAAATATTTCCTTGCTACAGCTGGTCTTTAATCCCCAGTACACAGGAGTTGGGGGAAGGAAGGATAGGAGTGTTGTTGAAGTCACCCTCTAAATCTTCTTAATGTGTAAGAATCAACAGAGCTGCCCTTTGAGCATGCAGCCTACACCAGAGCACAGAACAGATTGTTTCAAATGACAGCTGCATTCTGGCAGAACACAAAGATTCTCTACCAAGAATGGGAGGCAGGAAGCATCACTCAGTCAGGGGAAAGGGATTGCCAGCTTAAAAAAAAAAAAAAGGATGCCAGTTTAAATCAAATCAGTGTAATGCCTGAAGAGTATACCACATGTATTTTGTGTTCGTATTTTGCTTGTATCCCTCGCCTCTTCCCTTTGTCTGTTGTTTATCTTTATTGCGCTGCCAAGTTCTTTGCGGTATGAACTGTGCCTTTCTGTACATTTGATGTTTCCACCAGAGTGCAGATATTGACTACCTCCAAATAATTAGATTTTGGCATGGAAAATTAAAAAAATATTGATATAGTTTGCCATGTACAGAACCTAATTATTGGAGGGTCATTTTGAATTTATCGCTCCCTCCATTGTTGTAGCAGGGAAAGCAGTTGGGGGGGGGGGGGATGAGTGGCCAGACCTTCCACCCCTTGCTATCCTGCCTCATGTTCTCCCCATGCCTGCCCACTACCATGCAGACCCTCGCCACGCGCTCCTCCTTGTCTGTTCCCACTACCCCATGCCTGTGCATGCGGTCCAATTCCCAGCCCCCACCGCAGTCTATCCTTCCCTTTGCTCTGCCCCTCACTACCTGCCCTCTTGCTGCAGTTTTGCTCCTCCAGGGCAGTCAGCAGCAGCAACAGTACAGTCCTGGCCTTGATTCAGCTCAGCCTGGTCAGGGAGAAGTGGTGGTAGCTCTTGGCCAGGTCAGGTCAGGGCTGGAGGGACCATAGAAAAATATATGGTCTGAAGTCTACAAAAGATTTTTTTTAGCCAAGTCAAGAATTTCTACCTAATTTCTAAGTAAGCATTTTTTCCCTTCCCCCTGTAGAAGACTGACTTGATAGGATAACTTTTCCATTACTAAGCTTCCCACACTCTTATTTTTCACTTTCAACTCTTATCTGAGGGTTTTAGTCCAAATTTCAACAAATTTCTCTTTCAGCTAGCACAAATATTACTATTATTTCGAAGTAACCACTAAATACAGATTATGCCAAAAATAAAATATATGCATCAGTGAAGCTGTAAAGCCATATATCCCAGCTACAAAACTAATTATGTAGGTACTTTTCATGTTATATAGCATCTAGTGTAAAACATTACAAAATAAACAGTATTTGCTGGTTTGACATGTTAATTAAGCTCAGGGGACCTCAAACAAAAGGCCCATGGACCAGATGTGGTATGCAGAGCCAAGTAATTCAGCTCTCTCTACACTGCCACCAATTCCCCACTATAACATTTCCAAGCCCCCCATGGCTGGATCAGCCTTGATTGGGTTGGCCCTGTGCAGGGGGATTGGGTGCTGGCCCCATGCAGCTGGATCAAGCCAGAGCCAGATACAGCTGCACAAGAACAGACTGGCTGTGGTCCCATGCCAGTACCATACACCGGACTGTGCTTCTGGAGCAGATCTGACCTGTGGATGGAACTGGCTTCTTGATCCCATTGGTTGAAAAGGTTGGGCACCACTGCTTTAGCTGGTTCTGAAATGGACTTAAAAATATTAAAATAAAACCAAATCTTTTCTCATTTCTGGATATGGAGTCTTCAAAAGGAAGAAACACCTGTTTGATCCATAATCATTATCATTGTGAGAGCTACACTTGATCATTTGTATTTTTACATTTCAGGTAGGTAATTTCTATATGATACTGCAAGCGTGATATGCATTACACAAATGTTGACAAGTAAAAGAGCAAAATCCATATTTGCTTACAAGTGCTCTGAAAGTCCCTGAACAAAACCTATTAATGAAAGGATTTTACCAGTAAGCATAAGTGGTATGAAAAAATGAAAGGAAAGGTATTTGGAATCAGGTATTCCTAGAAAAAAACCGACTGTGCAGGTAGTTTGTTCTTTCAAAACAAACAGGCCATACAACCTGGATTCAAACCAGTTCTAGCACTATTCAGTCAGCATACAGTGATAAATATTGAATGTTAATTTAAGATTGGAAACTTCCAAGACCTAAAAATGAACCAAATGGTTTCTATACCAATATCCTATATAATAAGACTCCACTTTTGGACTGAACCAGCAGCAAACCCACTGTTTCCTGCGCTGACTACCTGCACACCAGTTTTAACTCTACTAGTCTAAATTTATACCAATAAGAAGCCTGCGCACCCTCCCACCCCTTCCCGCCTACTTTAAAGGCAGCGCGTCACTGTGTGGGGAGGCTGCCGGCGAACTTGAGATAACAGCACATCTACAAGTCTAAACAGGTTCACAACCAAGGCTCTTCCTGCCTAGATCAGAAGGTAGATTTTGGATCTTCTAAGACTTTAGGCTCTGTAAGAACAGGAAAAACCAGCACATGTATGAGGAGATTGCTGCAGGGAGGCAGGCCAGCAGTTACAAGGCAAAAGCAGCCAGGGCCAGCCAAAACAAAAGCTCTTTGACAGGTATACAACTGTGCAATGGTCCATGACACACATAGCATAGAGAAGGAAGAGGACAAGGGAAGACATGATTTATCAGATGGGTGCTACTTTCAGAGACAGGATTAATAGTGGAAGGGGAATACGCACCAGCAGTACCAGAAGCAGCAAGAGAACACTGAACAGGTGCCAACGGACCGGATACAACTCATTAAGCAACTGAAAGATTCACTGCAGTAGCTTGTTACATGTGCACACTGCCCCACGCCAAAGGACCACACACCACTGCCCTACTGCTTGCCACTCTGCATCACAGCACGGACAGGAAGGACAACTCTAAGGTCTCGTCCAAGAGTCTCTAGGGCTAGGTACAGATGGTCAAAAAGCCTGAGGCCGAATCGTTTCAGTCTTTTCAGGTTAGTTTAAGTTACAGAGACTAAACAGAGAAACTTTTGATTCAGGAAATACAGCCACATACCTGCAGTGGCTCAAGCCAGAAGCCAGGGGGCACTACAGCATGGCTCTCTGGCACGCAGCCAGTGTGGGCTGTGTGTTAGCTTCCTCTTCCTGCCACTCCCAAGATCTCTGGGAGTTGCAGTCTATAATCACAGCTACAGGACCGAGCAGGGTTGCCCATCACTTCCTCTTCCTGCTTCCAAGTGCCTCTGGGATATGCAATGTATGGGTCACGGCCAGCAGTAAGTTTTTACCAGGACAGGACAGCTCTGTACTCAGGGGAAGGGAAGTTTAACTCCCCTCCCTAGCCCCAGACCTCAGCTGGGGTTTGCCTGGGGTTGGGAGGGTGCAGTCCCTGCCTCCCTTCCTCCTCCCACAAACCCTTCTCTGCTGGAGCAGACAGCACAGCCCAACCCAGGGCTGGAAAGTATGCTGGGGTACTCCGATTTAACTTGAACCAAAAAGGGGTCTGGGACAGCAGTTTCATAAACTGGTTTGACCTAAATCAGTCAACTCTGATACTACATTCAACCAGGTTTATCTTAAACCAGTTTCAGCCATTTTGAAACTGGTTTAAGTGCATTGAACTTGCATCCTGTTACAGGTTTAAACCAGTTTCTGATCACTTCAACTGGTTTGTGTGTAACTTCTGTCCTGGATACTCAAGGTACCCTGTGTACTCTCATTATTCTGATGTTTGTTCTTCTGGTGAAGATTTGTATTGTGGGGGTTTGGTTGTTTGCTGTCTTTTCTCTATTCCAAGAAACATTTAATGCTTTATACAGTTTGCTACTAGTTTCACTAAAATTTCTTCTGATTGTGCCATTTGCTAGGTACACTTAATTTAAAAAAGGTTATGCTAAATGCCCTAATATCCTCCCCCACCCCCACCTACTTTCTTAAGCACAGATTGACCTTGAGGCGGATAACCTCATCACTTACAGCAATGGTGATCGATGTTTTGGCCCCGTGTGCTGGCATTGGGCCCCGTACCACCCCCGCCTGGCCCCACATGCTGGGGTCAGGCCCTGCAAACCCAATCTAGCATGCAGGGCCATCCTATCTGGCCTGCAGTGCTCCCTACAGGTCCAGAAATTTGGCGTCGGGGCAGCAGCAATTAACAAGTCACTGCTCCTCAGTTCTTAAATTCTCAGACCTACCTCTAGGGGATCCTGCAGGCCAGATGACATAGCTCTGGGGGCTGGATCTGGCCTGCAGGCAGGGGGTCGAACACCCCTGAGTTAGTGATACTCTGACCTCTGGGACTCAAAGTCTAACAGAACCACAGTGTGTACGCTTTATGGCCCTTAAATTTGGTGCAAAGTTGGCAGACAGACGCTTTATATCCTGCTTTGAGCTCACACGAGTTGCACTAAGCACAGGCATGTTCCCCCCATTTATGTTCAGCCTGTTAATCAGATGCATCTAGGACCCCTTCCAATGCCAGAAGCCAGGTTCCAACTATTTATCTAACTATGCATTGAGGCTGATTTTATGCTAAAAGATTGTTCTGTACAAGTGAGCTGTTTTCCAGTGAAAATGGTGACAAAAACATTTACTATCTGAACAAAGGTCATTACTATGCTATATATTTATCTATCTTGTTTACACGTGTACACAAACTATACAATTGAGAGGTAATCATTCAACTTGTTAAAAGAGCCTAGAAACCACCCTAAAATTCAAAAACATAGAACAGATGTGAAATAACAGACTGTAATGCTATTTGTAAAACTACTACTCTTCATGATTCTTGTAAGACTACTTCTGTCTTGAGCTGACAGAAGTATGGTGCTTAACAAATCACAACAGAATATAAATCTCTGCGTCATTTAAGATAAAAGGGGTGGGAACAAACAAGCCTAAAAGTGACTTGCAATATTTATAAATAGTACAATCAATGCAATATAGACATCCGCTCCACAGAAACAACTTAGGTCAGTCACCAGTACCTGGAACCAAAACATCTGATAGCAAAAGAGGAAATTCTAGTAAAAAATAATTCCAGCACAAGAGATGCCCTTTTGTTTGTTTGTTTTTTTTTGAAGGGGACCAAATCTTCATAGAACTAGGCAATTTTGTAGTTCCTTTGCATATGCAGACTTTGACACTGGGCTAGTTCATTACAAACATGCAATGACTAAACAATGATAAAGAGAGACATTTGGGAGATCCCACAGTTTTGCTGGAAGGATTCGGAACAAAGTGTGGCACATTACTAGCCCGCCAAAAATATCCCCACATTATCACAGTAATACAATACTTCCCTGTCAACTATAAAAGTTGAAGTGAGAAGCATTTACTCTGTAAGTGAAAGGAGTCTGGTAATCATAGCTAAGAGCAATCTCTCCAATCCTTTAAATAAAGTAACTCAACTAACTGCCACAAAAAGGAATGCCCAAGTTAACATGCAAGATTTTCATCCAGGCTCAAACTCTACCTCCATTTGCACCTGCAATTATTCCCAGATGCAAATGATGTCATTTCTGTGTTGTACTGTGCCAGTGTGTCAGGAAAATTAATAAATTAATATTACAATGTGCCCACAATTGGTTACAAAATTGCTGAATTGCATGTATACACTAAAAATTAAGACAGTAAAAAAAGGGGGAGGAAGGGAAAGACTTTGAAAATGCTGGTATGGAAAAACATCTGTAGAAGTCATATTGTGAGATTCTACATTTACTGTCTTAAAGATTTCCATCAGATATACTCAGTACACAGTAAAAAAAAATACAAAACCAAAAAGTATTTAAAAGTCATGTTGTGACTAAAATAAGCAGATGTGACTGAATACACAAAAGGGCAGTTTTGATGAGTAAGAAGTGATACCATCAATAAGCAGTTTTATATTGGTATAACTGCACCCACACTAGGGGGTAGTACAGCTTTAATTACATCCATTTCTAAGTATTTAGTTAAACTGGTATGCTTAAAAAGCAGTGTGTAGATCAGCTCTTTGAAAAAAAAAATTAAATTAGGGTTAGAAGGAACCTCAGGAGGTCACCTAATCCAACCCCTTGCTCTAACCCCCAACTAGATCATCCCAGCCAAAGCTTTGTCTAGCCAGGTCTTAAAAACTGCCAAGGAGGGAGACTGCACCATCTCTCTGGGTAACCTGTTTCAGTGCTTTACTACCCTCCTGGTGAAAATGATTAAAAACAGAAGAATTGTTCCTTTGTGTATTTAGTTGCATCTGCTGGTTTTAGCACAAACACATTTATACAGCTTTTCATTCCTGTTACAGTGCTAAGCCAACATAGGAAGACTAAGGGAAATGGATGCTATGTTCCAATCAGACACATGTAAACCCACTGTAGCTAATGGTTTTAGGGGCTTATTATAATGTCTTTAACTGCTGTTGATGCACTTGATGGAGAGCTCCCAGATGGTTTGAAGGGGGGGGGGGGGTTGTTTTTAAAACTGACTACATCTTATATGCTAGCAGTTACTAAACTAATGAACAGCACCCATGGTAAGTGCATCTACCCTAGGTTCTTGTACCAATCTAACTAACTGTTTCTTAGATGGTATAAATAAGGCTGTACAACAATGTTTGGGAAATCCTACATTTTTAAAAGTAACTTCACACTTTGCTCAAGGATAATTTAAATTAATGTGAGCATAGAGGTCAGTCAAGAAGGTGTACTTCTACCCTGTCTTCTGCTTGAACAAACAAGGAGAGGATAATCCCACTGAGAACTGACCTTCACTGTTACCTGGGGAAATGAGCCCTAAAGCCTTCATGATATATCCAAACAATAACAAAGGAACATCTTCCCTATACTGGTTGATTTTTTTAAAGCAAGCAGTATATATGATGAGCCAGAACACAGGTAAACAGGACTACCAAAGGCTCAAAACAGGAATGCAGATTGGAGTCTCAGAAGCCCTCAGCACCAGTGTAGCTCTGCTCTTATTGACATCAAGAGTTAGGCTATTTATTTGTCTGATTAGCAGGGATCCTGGTTTTCTTCGTTTCAAAACTGCAAATTCTCCGATTAAAAAAACTCCCCGTATCCGCGATTAAAATGAAAGCTCACTATAGATATATAGGTATCAATTGAACACAGTGTTTTATTGATATACTTACAAGTTTAAAGCAATTTGGAAACATACCAGTGCCTCAATCCCTTTAATAAAATTAATTCTAAGTGCCTACAATTTTTGGTATTTGATTTTGGGTTTATCATCATGGAAAAGTCAGAGCTCCCCCTACCCCCTTCACTCACCAGGACACAAGTCCAGGCCTCTCACTCCCAAGCCACAGCCCCCCCAGCCCTGCTGGTGCTCCTCACTCTCTACCCACAGCCCCCTGTCCCCCCAGCTGTGCTGGAGGGGGCCCAGCTGCCAGGGCTATAGGGCTAGGGGCCTGGGTCTGCAGCCCCTTGGCCCCAACAACAGCACCTGAGCCTCAGCTGCTGCCCATGGGAGGCAGTGGCTGCTGCAGCAGAGTGGACCGCAGAGCCTGGTTCCCCCTCCTCTGCAAGTGGCACAGCTAGAGCAAAGCCTGTCTGGGAGGGGGGTGGAGGAGCAAGTATGCTGCCCTCTCCCCAGGGCCCCTGTAGCCCAGCAGGAAGGACCCCACACAGCAGGGCAGAATGGGGCCAGGCACGGAAGCTTCTTGCCACTACAAGCCCTGTGCTGCCCTGGTGAGGCACCCTCTGCCCACCTGGCAACAGTAAGGGGCACAACTCCACACCACTGCTCCTGCTGGGCAGGCAGGAGATGCCTTGCCACAGTGGCTCAGGGCTCGCAGCAGCAAGGAGCTTCCCCACCCAGCCCTGCTCTGCCCTTCTGTGTTGGGTCCCACCTACTGGGTGGAGGAGGTACCAGGGGGCGGGCAGCAAGGCAGGCAGCCTGAGCCCACAGCAGGCAGCTTGCCCCCACCCCTGCCCCATGCACAGATCTAGTGGGGTATGTGCCCCCCCCTGCCCTCCCAGGAGTGCACACAGCAGCAGGGAGCCAAGCCCACCCCACGGACGAGCTGCCCACAGCCCCATCCTGCTCCCTGAAAGACCTGAAGCTGCACATTCTGGCCCCAGGCCCAAAGCCCCACGCACTGCCCCAGTTGGGCAGCAGCCCCAACCGTTTCCAACTCCCTCCCTCCCTTGCTATGGGATCCTCAACCTCCTCCCCCCGCAGATTTATCTGTGGGAGCTGCTCTCCAGGCTGCTTGGCAGCTATATGCATGTGTACATGCACATGGCACCCTCTGCTTGACCACTCTCATCCTGCTCTTCCCAGCCCCTTGCAGGCTGGAACTCTGCCAGCCTGCAGAGAGCTGTTTGCAGAAGTGGAAAATCCATACGTTTCTCCGTTAAAATGAAAAAAATCCATTTTTTTCCTCTGTTAAAAGGGAATATCTACTTTTTTTTGTTTTTCCATAGGAAATGGAAAACCCAGATCCCCACTGATTAGCTGCATAAACATTCATGGCTCAAGTTCCAGAATCTGCAGTAACAGCCACGTTAGAAATGCATTAACTATTTCTGCATTAATATAAAAAGGCAGAGGTTTTACCATCTTAGAAGTTATTTAAAAATAAAAGGCTTCAGCTTTGCTTTGAGATTCAAATCATCTCCTAATATTGTTTACAACCTGATTCACTCTGAACACTGACCTTAAAGTACTGACATTCAAGCAGATGTCATCACTATTCTCTCTCTTTTTTTTTACTTTAGGAAGTCTCCTTCTCCACAAAAGTTGCCAAAATCAAAAGCACTGGAAGCAGAAGACTTAGTAGGCTGTTTAAGCCAAAATAGCTTCTAGATTTAACATTTAATAAATGCTTACTGTGCATCTGCACAACCTATATGCAGTATAAGAAATGGCTATGTTCTACCATTGAAGAGTAAAAAATTATGGTTGCATAAATTCAAGCTGAAGTTCAAGTATAATAAATCTACATGTCACCAGTTACACGCTAAATCAAAAGTTCATAAGAACAATCTAGAGCCCCATGGCAAGGCACGGTTTTTAAAAGTTATTTGAAATAAATCTCTCACGCTATCATAATTGCAATATATTTAGAAAACAGATTATGCTCAAATTATACATCCATATATGTAAGCAAGTTGAATAAAAGCTTATGTTTAACTCACTCCATGGGTGAGTGAGGGGAAGTATTCAGTTTCAGTTACCAAGATTCTCTCCACCACCCCCACCAAACACATACACCCCACTACTAGGCACTATAGACTGTATTTAAAAAATAGAAGAAAATATAAATTCTTGACCACTGAAAATCGTTTAAGTCATTTCTATTGTGGACCTCCTTTGAAGTCAATTCCACTGAAGCTTGGGGCAATGGTAACCAACACGATCTCCCATTTTTGCTTCTTAGCTAGCTATACATACAAATCTTCTGAGCCACTCGCTTGTCTTTTAGAAAGATAGTTTAAGAGAAACTGCTTCTATTAGTTCAAACATAACATCAAGTATTGCTAAAAAGTGCTTTCTTTCAAACACAGAACATTAACTGATGTGACTTCAGATGTTAAAGAGCAAGATTTATTTTCTTTAGAGGTAAGGCCTGTTCAATAAGCCTCGATTTTTCCCACTCCCATTTATGGAATGTATCAATCAATCCAAGGTCCATTTACAGTGAACAATAAAAACATCAACACTGATCATGGCCAAAAAAAAAAAACAGATGTCAGATATTACAAGATAGGCACCACATACACAGCTAGCTTGCTTAATTAGTTTAAGCAAACAAACAACTCCTTTATCAACCAAAAACCCTCACAAACATCTATCTACCTGTTTCTGTGCTGCTGTATGTTCCCATCGTATCTGAACACTGTAAGTATTTAAAAGACAAGAAAGAGAAAAAGAAAACCTCTATCCCTGGGAAAAAGACAGGGTGGCCTAATCGACAGAATTCCAAACCTGCTAAGTGCTGAATAATCCCTTAAAAAAACAAAAACAAAAAAAAGAAACGAACTACAAAAGTTATTATTATGGTTTAGGAAACCTAAGGGAAAGGGAAGAGCTAGTCATTTCACAGTAACTTAGTTTGTGCTACTGGATCAATTCTGTTTCTGTTTTATTTTAAAAGGTCTTTTCAGTAAGACAAGTCATGTTACTGGTGCCAGTCCAGTATCTTTTCATTGGCTAAGTACACACAGTCAAAAAGCCTGAGGCTGAATTGATTCAGTCTTTGCAGGTTAGTCTAAACTGAACAGATTAAATTGAAACAGAAGTAAAAAGACATCTACCTTTGAATCATGAAATGCAGCCACATGCCTGCAGTGGCTCAGGCCAGAAGCCAGGGGGTGCTAGAGCAGAGCTCTCTGGCTGTGTGTTCACTTCCTCTTCCTGCTGCTCTTGAGGTCTGTGGGATTTACAGTCCAGACTTATATCAGCAAGACTCTTCAGGGTTGCTCACTACTTCCTCTTCCTGCTTCCGGGTGCCTCTGGGATTTGAAGTTCGGAGTTACAGCCACCGGTTGAGCAGGGGAATGGGTGTTTAACCCCCCTTCCCAGCCCAAGCCCCAGCTGGGGTTTGCTGCGGATGGGGGGAGTCCCCTCTGTAGACTGGGCTGCATCCCCAGGTGGGCTTGCTCCCCTCCCCTTGTCAGCCAGCCAGGGAGGAGAGGAGCGGGGCCAGCCCTGTTCTCTGGAGTAGACAGAACAGCCCAGCCCAGGGCTGCAAAATGCTGGAGGACTGTGATTTAACTTAAACCAGGAAGGGGTCTGAGAGAAGTTTCATAAACCAGTTTGACCAAAATCAGTCAAGTCTGATTGAATTTTATTAGATTTTAAGAGGAATGAAATCCAAAAAGATGATAAAGCCAGTAGGGAAATACAGATCGCCTGAGCAAGAGACCAACATAAGAGGGATGGGGATGAGGAGGGGAATGTAACTAGGTTACAGAAAATATAATGTTAGCCAACTAGGCCCGGGGCTGGGGGAAGGGGAGGGAGAGGGTTTGCGACACAGAGAGAGAAAAGAAGATAGATGCACACAAACCTGTACAATGGTCCGAAAAGGGGGAGGAAGTAGGTCTACAGTCCATATAGTCTTATTGTGGAAGTCCTCTTCAGGTGGAGTGGGGTGGTCTGTTGCTGAAGGTTCTTCTCAAAGTGAAGTCCATCAGGTACAGAGGGGGGTTCAGGCAGTCCCCTCTGGTTTATCTCAAACCAGTTTCAGCCATTTTGAAACTGGTTTATGTGCATTGAGCTTCTGTTCTGTTATGGGTTTTTTAAACCAGTTTCTGATCACTCCAACTAGTTTGTGTGTAACTTCTGTCCCTAGCCCGTATGTTTGCATCAAACATCCCTGGCAGACATTATACTCACGTTCTACTGTCTTACACAGCTCCTCAGCATGCAATAAACTATACCTTTAGAGCAGGCTTGTCTAACATATGGCCTGTGGGCCGCCATTCGGCCCGCCAAGGCATTTTCTGTGGCCTGCGGTGCTGCGACGGGAAACCCCTTGTCCCTCCCCCAGCCCCTCAGCAGCTTCCTAATAGCTGCTTAAGGGCCGGGGAAGGGACAAGGTTCCCACATGCACCACATCAGTGCGGCGCAGCCCGGCCGGGTGCCTCGCGGGGCCAGGGCCAGACCCCTCCCCGGCTGGGGGCAGTGCTGGCTGCAGCTACTGAGTGGCCCCGCCCACCTGGCCCGGAGGAGCTGGTGCCCACCTGGGCAGCTACAGCTGGTACCGCAGACTCGGGGCAGATGCAGGACGGAGCCTTCACCTGAGAAGTTTGCTACCAGGTGGCAAAGGAGCGGCTCAGGACATGCCAGTCGCTGGTGGGTGTGCGGGCCGCCTCCCGATCCCATCCATGTCGCCCTGTGCGAGCTGGGAGCAATATGCA
>NW_005842973.1:4025-12925 GCF_000455745.1 Alligator sinensis | reverse complement strand
GGAACTCTTTGCACCGAGCATTTCTTAGATGCAAAAAGAAATGCACCATGCAAAGAAAGCTACAAATTTGGCGGGAAATTCTCCCTTGCACCGGGGTTTCTCCATTACAGCAGAAAACTCCACCGTGCAAAGAAGCTGCAATTTAGCGGGAAAATAATTCAGTGGTGCCAAAGCACACACAAAAACAAAAATCACAACTTTGGGTTGCGACAGTGGGCACCCGGGAGCGCCCGTGCTCCTGCCCCCGCCTCCCTGCCCCGACACAAGCCCGTGCCTGTGCCCATGCCCTGCACAGGAAGCCAAGCAGCGGCCGCTGGCACTGCCGGCCCACACCTGCCTCCTCACCAGCCCTGCTGCCCTGCCCTTCCCTGCCCCGCAGCAAGGCGGTGCCTGGTCCCCCGGCTAGTCTGCCCCTGGGCGCTGCGGCTCTCCGGGCCCGGCCACCCGTGCACGAGGCCCCAAGTCCTGAGGGGGCCACTTCTCGGGCCACTGGGGACGGGAGGCAGCATGGGCACATGCAGCCGCCAGGGCAGCGATGGAGCAGAGGGCGCCTTTCCCGCACATCCCGGGGAGGCCATGGCCAGGAGGACAAGGAGGAGCCCGGACTGGGGCTCCCGTGCCTGGCAGCAGCTCTCCCCGCCCTGCTCCACTCGTGCCCAGCTGCAGCTGCGGCCGTGCCCAGCTGAGCCGCAAGTCTCTCTTGCAGCCTCTCGGATGCACTGAGGAGCCCCTGCTCCCTCCTACCTCCCCTCCCGCCTGCCCCTTGCAAGGCAGTGAGCGGTGGAGGCTACAAAGTGGCACACAGGTGTCTCCCACTGAGACACATCTCTCCACCTTTGATTAGTTTCCACTCTGGCTGATATCTTTTCCGCATTTAATCTGTCGACTTGCATTATGCTTCTTTCATTATGCGACTGTTTATTTTAGTCAAGTGTTTGGTATTATTTCATTGTTGCTTTTATATTGTTTTTATTTTGGATTTTAAACCACATTTCCAGGCCCATTTCATTGTCACTTCCTGCAACTTCATTGGTGTCAAAGGTCACGTGACATCACTTCCTGATGTGATACCACTTCCTATGAGGTCTTTGAATATGGCTCACTGGCCCACTGGGTGATAAAAAGTTCATGATCCAGCCCCACATTCAAAAAGGTTGGACACCCCTGGTTTAGAGCATTTGCACCTGTATGGGTTTTTGTTTTCATTCAGCAAGGCTATGACTGGTTCTGGGTTGCATGAAGGCATACATACAAGCCCACTAAACGCTGCTGCATTTCTCATCTCATATGACCAATCTGACCTGTCAGTCACCAGAAAGACCCCAGGCCTGGATCCCCCACCATAAGAAGATGACATTAAGTACATGTAGCAGGAATTCAAGGTAGTCAGTCAGAGGCCAAGAAGAACATGACCTCAGCCTTGTATGCCAACTGGCATGTTGTTTGACAGAGGACAGAACCAGTGCTCTAAGCTTTCAAAGGAAATCCAGAGTCCAAGGAGAAGCATTCCTGAATTATAACTGGAGGACCAAATTGCACTGTTGCAGCTACCATACAAGTTTCCTTACTACAGCAGAGAACAGAGCAGAGGGAGATAGTGATGGATGACATGGTACATAACCTTTGCTCACAGCTATGACAATGTGGGGGGAGTATGTCAAATGCTGTTACAATGTGGGGAATTATATATATATGTCAGATCACAGCCCAATAACAGAATTTTGTATAGGTCAAACTCTTCCACAGGCACAGGTTAAACAGTAAAAAAAACAAACAAACCCAAAACAGCCTACTCTTGCAGCAAATTTATTTGGGCTCCAAAGTTTGTGTTGGAAAGTTCTACATAAAAAGCACACCTGGGACATTTTCATTTTTATTTCACCTTTACAAATACATTGCCTTAAACAGAGTTGCATGGCTGTGATTTGAGAGCAGAATTCATGCAACAGGAATATAAATATTCTACATACCTCTGGCTCCATCTTTAGCTTAAAGACAGTTTTAAATTACATACTGCAACTTTCAGAAACTTAGAAATACTTGAGGTATTAGGTTACCTTATTATTATGATGGTGTGATACAACAACATCCCATGCTGTACCTATGGGCACCTGATCATCATCAAGGAGGTAAACTGGACATTTCCTAGCTACTCAAAACTAAAATTTGGGAGTATTTACTGTTAGTCTGGTTTCTCCAACAATCCAATAACATATCTGCAATTTTTTTATACTGTTAAATTATAGTCTATTTTTTCCTAAACCAAAAAGGTCATATGATTGTTCTGGCAGTGAGATGCTTCACTAGCACTATGCCCCACACAAACTGGATGAGCAGCCAACTGCTGAGTGGGCGGCTCATTTAAAAGGGCCATTTGCTTGCCATATGTCTCCTTTTTCTAGACGAGACTAATTCCAGTCATTACAGTTTTAACCAGAAATACAGCTTTGCAAACAACTTGTTAGAGAAATTTCACAAAGTTTCCAACACATCACAGTATTTCAAGTCGTGCAGTGTACTGAAAGAGTAACAGATTATTATGGGCCTAATCCTGAAATCAAATTTTCACAGAGGCTAATACCTTTACTGTGTCCCACTAGCATTAATGGGATTCTGCACTGTGGGCATCTACAAACTGAATTGTATAACCAGTACCTTAAAAATGTATCACTAGGCCTTCCTAATTTTAAAAAGGTATTGTTACTGGTGTCAGTCCACTATCTTTGCTATTTACTCCCTGTTTAAAGCATTACCTCTCCAGTTTTGAAGTCAAATTCAAGGTTTTCTTTATTTCTATTTTAGTAACTAAGTTTGTCTAAATGGAAAGCATGCATTACTACAGCAACTGTCCTTCTGAAGGATCCTGCACAACTTTACAAGAAAAAATTGATGCTACAGAAGACTGTGCAGGGATCTTTTCCCCATTTAACACAACCATGTCTGGAGAAAACAAGAGCATTTCTGCAGTCTTCATGAATGTACCCATGGACTGTAGACCCTCACTTTACCTGAAAGGTGCTTCCAGTACTCTGCCACTCACACCGAGTTTCTCAGCTTTAGTAGCCCCATTTGTTGGCCCGACTTCCACTGCAGGTACAACCTGACTTAGTTCCTTGAAAAAATGTCCCCAAGGAAGGGAACTTTGTGCCTGAAAGCTTGTCTAAACATCTCCCAACTACAGAGTTGATCCAATAAAAAAAAATATCACAAACCATCCTTAATCCTTGGATATTTCCTGGACCATCATAGCTACATTAACACTTCGACCTTACCGCAGAATAGAAGAAGTTGAGATTTACCATTGACGATGGAAAAAAGTCACAATAAGAAGAAAAAAAAGCCAGGCTACACAGTGAGGCTTCTTTCCCCAACCTAAGGAAGGGCTCCTTGTGCTCCAAAGCTCATCCAACATCACTCCCAACTATACATTTGGTCCAATAAAAGATATCACCTCAAGAAACCTTCTTGATTTTTTCTTGGAAGCCTTGTAAAACAGACAATGTATGCAGCGACAGTTTCAAACCAAACTATTATTTAATCATCAACTGGACTGCGGCTGTCAGAGCGACTTGGAACAAAGAAGGCTTCCCACTTAAATCATACCAAGGTCCCTTTCTTACCTGGTAAGGAAAGTTCCTCCTTAGTCCTGACACCCTTATTCCCGGCTTTGGAGAAACAGAGACCAGAAGCATTCCCTCAGAGATAGCAACATTCACCTCTAGACGCTGCCCACCCAACTTCCTCTTTTCTCACCAAGAAGGGATCTAACCGTCCAGTGCACCTTTGCCCTTAGGCTACCACCTGTAAGAGCCAGACTAGGGGACATTTCCCAATAAATACTGCTAGTTTTGTTCTCTTGAAGAGCCTTGTTAATTCTAGAGGGCAGGGGTGTTAACTGTATGGCTTACAGACTGGATCTGGCCTACAGAGCCGTCATCTGGCCCACAGGACTTGTAGAGAAGCCAGGAATTTGAGGGTGGATCCACTTCAGAAATCCAGGACACTGAGCCCTGGATAATGATGCTCATTAGCAGCGGTGGGGCAAGCAACAGCTTGCCCAACCACTTGCATCTGGATCAGGCCTAGGGGCAGAGTGAGCTTGATACCTCTGCTCTAGGGGAGTCCTCTGTCAGCTTCCTTCCCCGTTTCATTTCACAACTTTATGATTGAACTCAGCCACGTAGAATGTTCTCAAGCAGGTAATTACATACAATATTCTTCAGAATAATACAGAAACCTTCCATGCTCCCAAATGTCTGGAGCTTTTGAAGGCCTATCAATTTAAGATTTTTTTTCAATATTGACCAACAGTCACTGCCTTCTTTGCAAAAAAAGCTTTAATATTTAACTATAGTAGTCAGATTTTCTACTCAAAATGTCAAGCTGGCATGAAAAATCCCACCACCTCCAGCTGCACAAAACCACATTCTCATCCTTACCCAACTGAAGCATTAACTACATATTGGACTCAGAAGAATGCTTTAGCAAATTTTTTTCAAGTAATATTTCCCAAAGTCTATGGTTTTCCTAAGGGGTGTTTTAACCACTGCCTCAGTAAAGGTACAGTGCTAGGAATTATGCCTTATGGTACAGGTTCTCAAATGGAAGGTTGCTAAAAAGGTCCAGGGAAAAAAAGAGTTCCCCAGGTGGCCCACAAGCCCAGCTTGACTAGCTTGAGAACATTCATGAGATTCTGTGCCTGGCTAATTACACATTCTTTTTCACCAGCTCTGTCACTGGGATCAAATGGTATTCCAGGTTACAGGACACAAGCAGAAGTCTTGTACGTAGTGAGAAAGTTGAATGGGAATAACTGCAGCATCTACATGCATCTCTGAACCAAAAATAGAGCTATAGGCTTTGACAGCACTCCTTCAGACTTGAAGTACTATTATTCCTCTATATCTTACATCCTCCTGCACTACTTTGCATTTCAGATTCAAAATCTATAGTAATCAATACTACTACTGCTCATGCAAATTTAAAACTGAAGGCAGTCTATGTAAATTAAAGAGTACATAGAATCCTGTAGCTTAATTTGTTTTTCTCCTAAACAAAGTTTCACTGTTCAAAGCTTTTGGAAGCAACTTATCCCTATATACATCAAAAATACTGTGTTGGGTACCAGACTAAATTAAGCACGCTAATTAGACTCTCCTCATAAACACCAGATTTATACAGATTTAAGTAGTGGGTTTGCATTTTGCTACTGGCACTGATTGATACAGTAATTCAGTCATAGCCTGAAAAACCTGTGAGGCCAGTTGCTTTAATAGGCAACACTGACGTGACTGGCTTTTGGTTCCCAGGCATGAAGTATTCTGGTTTCCATGGGGAGGATGCCAACTCAAGTATTCTTACCACGCTTCCTATAAGCCATTTTGAGTAGCATGCATTAGCTCCAGAGAGAAACTTTTGGATGGCCAAGCAGATATTAACAAGATGACATCATTCTGTAGTAAGACTCTTCTACTTTATCCCTGCACTCTCCAAACGTCTTTTACCAGGTAAGTTGTATTTGAGCAAAACTTAGGTGCAACTTTCATTATACAATTTGTTTGCCATGTTAGTTTAGTTGTAACGAATTCTTCATTAACTTTGAGAAATGAATCAACATAAGTCTGCCAAAAACTGGATTTTGTATACAATTTCCTATGCTAGTTACAGGGAACCTAAAATACTCTCCTCCCCATAGGCAAACAAAACCCACAGCAAGAGAACAGACAGACTTGAAACAGAAGTAAAAAAGAAAAGGAATAAAAAGAGCAGGGAATACAGGAACAGATGCAGAAGGCAATGAATGAATTTTAAAAGTGATACTTACACACAAGAATTTCTATCATCATTCACACACTACACAATAGATGTAGCAAAAGTAAGAATTATAGAATATATAAATTAATACTCAAACCCTACCAGTTATTGTAGCATTCTCTGAGGTAGTATTTACTACCTTCCTTAATGCTCCAGCATCTCCATGACGTACTCTGGCTAGTTATGAGCGATTCATATGGAAGATGTATATCATCAATATGGATCATCAGTCCACATTTCTCTTTGTGGAATGAAAGCATAGAGTTATCAACACAGCAAGAGTTTTCAGCTGAGGAGCAGATTGTCAGCCTAACATAAAAGCAAACATAGATTCTCTTTTGCAGAGAAAACAAACAATGTCTACCATTTTTTGTCAGCTTCACCAGTAATAGTAACTATGCTCTTCAAACTAACTTTCTCCATTACCATCTCACTTCCCAGATGCTGCTTTCAGACACTTGTGTCCAAAACTACAAGCCTAAATTACCTCCCCACCCCATAAATCAGCCACCATCTAAATGCTGGAGGTTCCTAAAACCCAACAGGTATAAAAGTTCTGCTTCTGGGCATAAGTGATAAATGAGTAAGTAACAAGCCTTAGCAGGATCCAGAAACCAGACATTACTCACCTGCAGGGCTTAATAAAGTAGGCACTCTAAGCATGCCTAACAGATCTGATTCCAAACACATGCAGTCAGAGAGGGAGGAAAGCCCATTTTATAGGAACACATGTAAATAATAAAATGAGTTGAGACCTTGGAGCAGGACTGCAAACTACCCCTTTGCCTCCCAGGTGAGTGCCCTAACCACTTGGCTAGATTTATGCCCATGTCTGCACAATGCTTCTCAATGACTCCATTATTCTCTGTATAGTAGAACAACTTCAACAGGAGAGGCTGTGAGCTCCCCACGCTCTATGCAGTTCAGGCATTCTGCAGGGTGTGGGTTTAAGTCTCTTCAAGTAAAAGGTGAAAATGAACCCAGATCTGTTTACCCCACAGTAAAGGTTTCAAAATTCAGCTGCTGGTGAAAGGGGAGCACCATCATTGGTGTTTTGTGAGAAAGATGACTATGCCAGCCCTTACTCTAGGATAGGGTTTAGGGCTGTGAATCCCAAGAGGGGGAGGTGTCTCCCTGTATGTCCAAATAAACAACTCAAGTCCTGGAAAATGATGAGGCTTAAAACATGCCTGTTTTCCTCTGAATTTCCTATTGGACAAATTGAACAGCTCCTCTGTCAGTGTGTTGCTTTTGTGGATCCCATCTTTAGGTGGTTAAACCCTTTTGTAATTTACAATCTGTGATACCTGGTCCTCTATCCCTTCCTCAACTTCTTGGCTTGCTCAGACACTGAATTCTTCAGTCACTCTCTCCACAATGAATCTCTTCTGTATTTGCTTGCTGCAATTTCTCCTTAAAAACAGTGACACCGCAAAACTGAACTTCAGTCCTACCAGTTCAACTGCTTCTCACAAGAATCTTAATCTCCAGTGAAAACTGAGAAAGCCCTGGTATGTTTCAACATGTTTGCAAATCTCAAATAGCAGAAAGAATACTGGATGGTGGGTGAACTTTCCATGTTGAGTATTTTCACTCATTATAATATACTAGAAATTTAGTGATGGGATAGGGTGGAGGTGGAAAGAATAGGATGATGATGATGACTAAGTGAGAGTTTAAAGTCTGTGGAAGCTGGAAAGATTTAAAAAAAACAAACAAAAAAGGCAAATACAAGTCTGCTGGGAGTCTTTCAGGATACTCTCTAAACTGCCCTATAACCCATAATATAATTCGTCGTGTTTATTTACCATCATAACATTGTCATCAAACTAACCTTTCCTTTGACAACAGCTGAAGACAGGATTCCTTCATCCTGTCTTGAAGAAAGCTAAATTCTGTAAAGTTTCCAGGTAACTAGAATTATCGGGAGGAGGTTGGGTTTGTTTTACTGCACACCCCTTTAGTTTGTATTCTGGGAAACTGCTGGCACCCGATACTAGAAATAAAAATGGAGTATGCAGAGTGTGACCTATTTTGGCTCTGGACAAAAGCTAGTGTTTAATAAAATCAAGTAAGCATCAAACAAAGGTAAAAGAAAATTAATTTATCTGTCAAAGTACCCACAGATATTATATATTTCCATTTAGAGACTAAACATAACACTAGTGCTTTATATACACATCTCCCATTTCATTTAGTGGTCCAAAACACACTCCAATTAATAGTTTTTGCATATGGTATAACTGACTTAATACTTTTTTGCAAGGGGTATGTGCCCCCACATTTGCATTTCAAATGTAAACTATTATCCTGGAGATGTAAAAAGAAATTTCAAGAAAAAAAAAAAAATGAGTACAGAAAAAAGTGTTAGGTGATACGAAGTTTTGGGGATATTGTGTATTTTTTATATTGGTTGAAATTACCTTCCACAGCTAATAGAACATAACTATATCTCCATGCAAAACTGACTCCCCACTTCTCAGCAAAGGTTTTACCAGCAGAGGCTCCAGGAAGTTGCTGGTTTACAAAATCTTGATTGATTAAATCAGCAGTACAAATATGGGAGGTTTTTTTGGGTGGGGTGGAAGGATGGCAGAAAGAAAGGGACAAAATTATATAAAATCTGTGCACTCTATCAAAAGATTGATGGAAGAGGGGAGGCCTGTTTTCAAGAGACAATGCAAGGACACTCCAAAGAGTAGCAGGAAAAAGTTGAGGATTAGGCCTCAAGAATATTTTATTTCATAAAAGAAAGCCAAAAAGATGAGTGCTCCTTTCTTGTTCCATGCATAATCACAGCTGCTCAGACTTACTTTTTAAATAACCTGTTAGGTCTTTTAAGGAATATTGAGTTTGCTTCTGGAAAGGAAGAGAACATGAAACTTTATGCAGCTAACTGAATATTTGCTACATAACTAAAATAAAGCTGTTCTGGCTAGAAATCTCTCTAAAATGACTGATTATGTGCCGTTTGTAGCTCAAGACAAAGTAAAACAAACAAAGACTCTGGAACCTATCATTCCTGCAGGTACCAGTAAATCTAACACACATTATCATTAGGGACCTATTTCCACAAACTGCAGTTT
>NW_005842973.1:0-4015 GCF_000455745.1 Alligator sinensis | reverse complement strand
AGCAGGAAAAAGGAACCCCCCCCCCAACTTACTAAAATAAAGTGCCGGCTCCCCAGTGAGAGCCAGCAGTCCTTCTGGCCACACAGCCCGCCCAGGGGAAGGGGAGACGGGGGCTGACAGCATGCAAGAGAGCAGGCAAAATGTTTCACACTCCCGCTCTTGACCACTGATTGGCTGAGAGGGTTGCCTCATCATGTAGCCATGCCTTTTTCCACCAATCAATAACAAAGGGCAGGGCTGTATGATGGACAACTGCCTCCACCAAATTAGTGGTGGGGCAGGGCCACAGGGCCCCCTCAGCCACAACGTTGGTGGGGGAGGGGCTTGGCCATGATAAGCCATGAAGATGGGCAGCCCTACAATCTGCTCACGAAACTGGCCAGCTGCCTTCGAGTTGGGTAGACCCCTAATCATCTTCAGGAGCCTTAAAAAAACCAGCACTTTATTACTAAGCCATCAGATGTTGTAAATGGTCTTTTGGAAAGTGCACACATACATTTGCTTACCATTAAAAAAGCAACCTGTATATATTAGCAAAAGTATATTTCGGCTCTGTTCTCTGGCACTTGCATGACATTCTAAAGCACAAATGCTCCCAAAGATCCATATGTGGCTTGGGTGACAAGCTAAGTTATTATGTGAGAACAAAGCAAGTTAAGAAATTCATGCCTAACCTCAAGTCAGGGTGTGGCACAGCAGCTTGGTTGGGAAGTACTCAAGTCACCCCACCTAAAAACAGTGCCCCTCCCTGTTCTTGGTTTCACCCTTCTCTTTGAACTTCAGTTACTACAACAACCTGAGGCTATACAGCCCTGCTGACCAAAAGGGAGGTGTTTGATAGAGTACTTCTGGCTTTGCCTGCCATTATCTCCTACTCCTAATTATACAGGAAGCTGAAACGAAAGAGTTTCTGCCCTTTATGCCATCTTTGGAAGAAGGGGACCCTACTCCTCAATTGCGGATGTTGGGTAGGAAGGCACAGAAAAGTAGTTGGTTCCATGCATCCCTTTTTAAAGATAGAATTTAGTCTGTAAAGAGCTTAACACTGTCATCTGAGGAAGACTGATATCCTCTCCGACATCTACAGAAGCCAGAAAAAGTAATGAACGTACTTAGCAGGCAGTGGACGTCCAGCAGATTAGGCACAGTGCAAGAGACCGATAAGAGCTCCAGTCCAAGCACTTTCTGGTCTTGCATAAATCACAGACTCAATATGGCCATTTAATTAAAAACTGCCTATTTTTAAGAAAAATAGGCAGCACTGGTACTGCTATTGTGCCTTCCTTAGAATTTCAAAGGATCCAGTTATCACAGTGCATATGGACACATCCACCTTTGAATTGCTTTAAAAGGGGAGGGGAACTATTGCCTAGAAACATGCCTTAGCTACTAAGATCTAGCTGTTAGATCTATGTAGCCCTGTAGCAATAAGCAAGCTAAATCCCCCCAATTCCAAACCTGAGTGAACCAGGGTCAAACTTGCAGCAGTTTGGCTACACTTACGTCTGCATGATGCTGTAGTGAAGCAAGAGTTGCATCATAACAGCATCCTTTGATATCGCTATACTTGTTACATAAGTCTATACCCAGTCCAAGGCAGATGGACTATCCAAACAATAACAAAACAAAAAACAAAAAAAGCCATACACACACACCCCAGTGGTTCCAGTAGCAAATGCATATGTGAAACAGAAATCTGAGGCTGCACATCAATGGAGCCTGGAAGCTCTCCAGCTGCACAACTGCAGAGACACGTTCATTCTTAAGAAGGACCTTCATTCAATACTTCCCTCCTTGTTCGGCTTGTTTCTTATTGCATCCTATTATCAGGCACTAATCCATGATTAACAAATCAAACCAGTGTTAACAGGTTTTAGAGCTACCATTCAATGAACACCTACTAACTAGCAAAGCGCATTGTGACTCATTTGGCCCAGCTGCCTCATCTGGCAAAGGATCACATGACACAGTTGTACTTTCCTCTATCACTTCTTTGTTTAAAGAAATACTAGAAAAGCTATGCAAACATTTAGGTAAGCAACAGGACAGAGCAAAAATTATTATACTGCACTAATTGCACACTTCCATAATGCATTAGGTCAAAGGTAGAGTCTTTCCAACGCCCAGCATGTGTTACAATTCCAGAGTGGCAACACAACACACCCTAGAATATGGTGTTGTTTCATTAAAGAAATTGAAATAAAAAAGTGTTGTTTCACATCACTGCTGTCATCTGTACATTTTTACAAGAAGAGACATACTCCTCCAGGCTGCAAAAGATGCTTGAAAAGTTTAGTTTTAAAGCATGGTTTTTGATCGTAGCTGTGTTGGCTAAGGACAAGTTTCTTTTAGTAAATGTGGTATCTTTTATTAGACCAAATGAGTAGCTGGAAAAAAGTTCTTAGCAAACTTTTGGGTGCAGTCATCCAAGACGCAACAAACTTCCTGCAAAAACATACACCACCTTCCCAGCAATACCCTCCTACCACCATGGATGTCACTAGCTTATACATCAACATCCTATACCAGTATGGCATCCAAGCCTGCCTCACATACCTACAAGAATGAGATTACAACTCAGAGTACAGGTTTCCCACGATTTATGCTGTACACACGTTCCTGGAGAATGGTGCATAAACTGAATTTGCGTAAAGCAAACCCATTTTACAATGTAGCAAATAGGAATAGGTTCCCATGGCGGTGAAGTGAGGCTGGGACTAGGGAAGGGGTGTGGGGAGGGGTGCCACTTCCAGGGCTGCACAAGGCAGCAAAGCAGAGGGAACAGAGTAGCATTCACCCCAGCGCCAGCGGCTCCAAGAGTGGCCAGCACCAGCAGCCTGCAGCCATTGGGCTGGACCATGCTCTGCCTGTCCCCACTCACCTCTGCTCCTGGGCTGTGCCATGCCCTGGTGCAGATAGCTGGTGTCAGCTGCTCCCTGGGCTACTGCAGCCAGGGCTGGGGTGAGTGCTGTGTCCTGCACCGTCCAGGGCTCCACTTGTCCACACTCACCCCAGCCTGTGCTGGAGCAGCCAACACCAGCTATCTGCACCATAGCATGGTGCAGCCCATGAGCTGGGGTGAGCCCAGGCACAGGGGGACAGGTAGAGCACAGTGCAGCCCAGAGGCTGCAGACAGCTGGTGCCGGCCACTCCCAGGGCCGCTGCAGCCAGGGCTGGAGTGAGTGGGGCCACGGCCTTTTCCCCTCCCCCCACAGACTTACCTGCTTGGGCGAGGGGTCATCTATGCTGATCACATAAAAGCGAATTTACCTTGCATATAACAAATTATGGGTCTAAGTATGCTCATCGCATAAGAGTGAATTTGCATATAAAGAATCTGCATAAAATCAAGGGAAAAGTGTACAGACCTCAGGATATCACTGAACTCATACTTCATCCTCACACACGCAACAACTTCAGTTTCAACAACCAACTCTTCCTCCAGACCACAGGCACAACTATGGGCACCAAAATGGCCCCACAATATGCCAAACTTCTTATGGCTCACCTAGAAGAATTCCTCAAGAATTGAACTATCAAACCCTTACTATATCCAAGATACGTACAGGACATCTTCATCATCTGGACCAAAACCCTGCAGTCTCCGTTTGAATTCTTGGTGGAAATTAACAATCACCACCCCTCCATCAGACTATCACTTGAATACATTTCCCTTTTGGACACTGTGATCAATATCCAAGATGGTAAAATTCAAACCACCATACATAAAAAACCCACAGACCAACATGCATATCTACACAGAACCAACAATCACCCTAAACACACCAAGAAAGCTGTAATATACAGCCAAGCTCTCCAATACTACCCAATCTGCACTGAGGAGTATACCCATGATCGCCATCTCACACATCTCAAAAGGGCCTTCAGCCAGCCAGGACACTCCTCCAGAGAGATAGATTGCGCTTTTGAAAGAGGTTATACACTTATAATAATTATGTATATACATATTATATATATAATATCGTGTGTATATATATATATACATACACATATA
>NW_005842972.1:499127-520999 GCF_000455745.1 Alligator sinensis | reverse complement strand
TATAATCCAAGTAAAATATGAGTGACATTGCAGAAAAAAGGATAGCCTAGTAGATGCTAATTTTAAGCTATCAATTATTTAGTGAATATTTGACTCTTTTAATGCACATAGAACGAGATTCTGCCTTCCTCTCTCCTGTTCTCCTGTTCTTTTCTTATACTGTGCCCTCATTGCCATGACCCCAAAATCCTCACATTGAGAAAGCACACACCTAACCATAGTGCCCTAGATCCTCTGCACAGCTGCAAAGTAGGAAACTAAAAAGCCTGTTGAACCTTGAAGGTGAAATGATGTCAGCATAATGACCCCAGCCTTCTATACCTGCTAGCTTCGAGAGGAGTGATACCATTTTAAATTATGTAGCTTCAGTCCCAAAATGATTTTAAGGCATAGAGCTCATTGCAATACTCTAGTCTTAGCATGACAAAAGCAGAGATAACAATGGTCAGGTCTATATCTGAGAGGAAAGGTCATGAGCACTTGGTTGAATGCAGATGGTAAAAAGCTGACTGGATCACTGCTTTAGCAAAATTGTCAAACAACAGCTGAGGATCTGAAACCATCCTGAAGGCATGAACTCTGATAACTAACAGCTGATCCTTTTCTTCAGTCAAATATACTTACATACTGAAAATCAATTCATAGCAGTCATCATGAAATATTATGTTTGCTTAAGGTCCCAGGCTCAAATCCAACTCCTCTTTCAGATAGATAAGTAGCATGCATGTATATGCCTAACTTCAGCCATGTACGTGTTGTCTTGGGCCCTAACAGGATTTCTACATTTTGCATTAAACAATAATTAGATACAATGGACAGATGGCAGTGTCAAGGGTCAGACCTCAGGGCCCCCTACCTGAAAGTCAGGCTGCCCCAGCTTCCTCTCCTGGTAGCCCTCTGTCTTCCCTTTTTTTCCTCCCCAGTGGGCTATCTTCAGCAGAGAGGGTGGATGCTATACTTGGTCCTGCCTAGAAATTGTCTAATGGTTAGGGCACTTTCCTGAAAGTGGGAGATACAGGTTCACCACCACCCCAACCCCACTGAAGAGGTCTAGAACCTAGTTCTCTCATCCCATAGACAAGTGCCCTAGCCACTATTGGGTTAAAAGTTTTTTCTGTGATTTAAAAAGAATTACATACTATACAAACCAATGGTCAGAATAGGAGGTAAATTCCATGTAAATATCCCAGCACTAGCCTATTTAAAGATAGATTTGGATTTGGGCCTTGTGGTTTTAGTAAACAACCTTTATCTACAGAGTAAAACCCTTTATAGTTCCTCCAGAAAATAAAGTACTTTAACTGGACACTTTGGGAGTTGATTAAACTTTCACCTACTCCCCAAAACCAAATCAGCCACTGTTTTTACTATGCTTTACAAAACAAATACACAGCATGACATCCTACAATTACCTGCACTTTATCTGCAGGGTTCTTTGCCCAGTGGTTCAATGAGGAGTATGTACAAGCATGCACTCTGATTCACCCTCGTTATAATTACATTATAATTCCGTGGAGCCATGAACAGGTAGTGAGAAGACAGATAGGGCCAGATTTTCAAATAGAACAAGCAATAGTGCATGTCTGTTGAGAAAATGAGCCACAAAGACCTGCAATTCATTAAAAATAATCCTGTTTTCACAATTTTCCTGGCCATTACTCTACACTTATCTGCTTTTTCCTTCTTATTTGGGAGTTATTTTTAATTGATAATAAGTAGCTTCAAGTCCTGAAATTGAAATCTTATTTGGAATTTGATAGAGGTACATACTAAACTAAGCATTAATAAAAATTACCTCTACAAGCTTGATATATTTAATTTCTTTAAAAAGGGGAGGGGGCGGGGCAGAGATAGATGCCTATCTTTTAAACTTCCCAAGCTATACATGTATACAGATTCATTGATTCCCTGTCTTTTTGACCCTTTGAGAGATGATAGACTAGTGCTGCTCATTACACCACCTGCCTTTCAGGGAAAATCTGTCACCCAGTGTGATTGCTTAGATACTATAGAAACACTGTCCAGGACCTGAATCTCTGTAAGGCTAGAACTACTGGAAGACAAAACTTGAGACCTCTTCACAGCTGATTACACAAGGCATTACCAGGACACCCACTAAGGTTATTTACAAGTACTCACAGAAATAGCTTAGAGTTCAGTCTCAATCCCAGGGTTTACCACTGATTTTGGAAACTGCTTCTAAATTCCTATGCAGTCACACACAATTCTTCCTAGCATCTATAAAATCAGGGAATTATTCACCAAAGTCAGAACACAAGAAATGTATTAGCAAGAGATAGATCCTATCTTCTGGTAAGATTTGTTTGCACCAGTCCAGTGTTGCAAAGAGGATGTCAGCTGTCCTAAAGCTACAATTATGGTGATGGCTATGAAGTTTCCCTTAATACAGAGGTGTGCATGCTGCACCAAGCACTGAGTCTCTGAGTTGTACCAGGATGAGGTTGAACATACCCTGGCATGCACTAAAGATCCTATTGTCCTAAGTGATAACTTAGCAGCAGTGAATGTGTCAGGAGCTTGAGAACTGATTTGGCTCTTTTCTTCTGTGCAAGAATTATCTTGACAGGTGGCAGCAGATAGACTCTGGCAGGGCATAGACAGGAGACAGAGAGAGAGAGAGAAGCCAAGAAATCTGCTGAAATTATTTTAGATTCTTTTATTTCAAAAATTACAAGTAAGGAAATTATAGAGGTTTCAAAAATGTACATTTAGGAAAATATTTGTTTTAAATTACAGATTTAAAAAGCTGCTGCTAATGTGTAATTAATTTAAATGGAAATGGGGAATGGCAGAAATGTGTGTGTGTACACAATCACACAAAAATTATTTGAAAGAATATTATCAAGGTTGCAAGTCAAGTACTCATAAGTTAGTAAATTCCAGAATTGATGTTGCTTGTGTAACTAATTCAGTTCTCTTTAGGTTATTGCATTATGAGACAATCTTTATTACTTGATCACATAATATTTTTCCCCTGCATCCCTGATTCATTCAGTGCATGGAAAGGATGATGTTCACTTAAGGAGCCGCTATTTGATCTTTTGCTTTCTTATTGCTCAATATGTGATCCAAGGCTTTATTTACTGCACAGTATTAACACTTTGCTCTAGGGCAGAATTGCTCATTTCCTCATCACAAGAGCATCTCAGGGCTTCGCCATTATAATTGATTTCCTTTTCACAACCTCTGTGAAATGAGGGATACTAGTCCCATTTTGTAGAAAACTGAGGCATGGAGACATTAAAAGCAAAAATATCACTACATTGGGGTGTTCAAGGTGAAACATGTTCAACCTGAATTCAGAGTACTTAGTCCTTAAAACCACAGGTCCCATTGATGTCAAATGCTTCTGAGTCCTCAGTCCTTCTATAGATTCAGACACCAGTGTCAAATCAGACACTCAAAAATGAGGAATATATTTTACACTGACCACCTGTTTAAAGTTTGGATTAAATGATTTAAGTATTTTCACATAGGAAGTGTATGGTCAAAACTGGGGAGGAATCCAATTCTCAAGTCAATGTTCAACAGGCTTAACCATGTGATGTTGTCCTTTGTTTTTCTGCAATTCTCACCTTCTTCCATATATACCTTCTGCACAAAATGAGGAAGTTTCTACAGGCAATAAGTGACTTCACTTCTCTTGTTTGTCTCCGGGGGAGGTCTACCGTATCAGATAAATGAGGCAGGTATCCCATGGAAAAACAGTATATAAACAAGTCTAATTCTGACATTTCCTACATTTGGAATGCTTGACTGTCCCCTTAATAGTGCTCTTTTTACATTTGTTTCTGTGAGTGTGTGTAATTTCATGTTTTTATAAAAACAGAATTCTATTATGTTTCATGATACTGGCGTGGTCTTCATCATCATAGTCAGAAGCCAGCAAAAAGGGCCCCGGATCACTCCCGGCCCGCACAGATGTCACCTCTGAAGATGTATCTTTTCGTGTCATATCATTGACATGTACTTTTAGCTGTGGTGCTGTGCTGCCCCAGAAACATGCAACCAGCATGGTGTGCAGTCCTGGTGTCCACAACCAGTTGCATGTACAATCTCCAACCTCTCCTTTCTGGATATATCTATGCCACTTGAATTAGAAAGTAAGTGATTAGAATATTATTTTCTATTATATGAGAAGTAGGCAGGGATGGCATAGGTCACCAGTTTGTTTAAATTAAGTTAGTAAATTCCAGAATTGATGTTGCTTGTGTAACTAATTCAGTTCTCTTTAGGTTATTGCATTATGAGACAATCTTTATTACTTGATCACATAATATTTTTCCCCTGCATCCCTGATTCATTCAGTGCATGGAAAGGATGATGTTCACTTAAGGAGCCGCTATTTGATCTTTTGCTTTCTTATTGCTCAATATGTGATCCAAGGCTTTATTTACTGCACAGTATTAACACTTTGCTCTAGGGCAGAATTGCTCATTTCCTCATCACAAGAGCATCTCAGGGCTTCGCCATTATAATTGATTTCCTTTTCACAACCTCTGTGAAATGAGGGATACTAGTCCCATTTTGTAGAAAACTGAGGCATGGAGACATTAAAAGCAAAAATATCACTACATTGGGGTGTTCAAGGTGAAACATGTTCAACCTGAATTCAGAGTACTTAGTCCTTAAAACCACAGGTCCCATTGATGTCAAATGCTTCTGAGTCCTCAGTCCTTCTATAGATTCAGACACCAGTGTCAAATCAGACACTCAAAAATGAGGAATATATTTTACACTGACCACCTGTTTAAAGTTTGGATTAAATGATTTAAGTATTTTCACATAGGAAGTGTATGGTCAAAACTGGGGAGGAATCCAATTCTCAAGTCAATGTTCAACAGGCTTAACCATGTGATGTTGTCCTTTGTTTTTCTGCAATTCTCACCTTCTTCCATATATACCTTCTGCACAAAATGAGGAAGTTTCTACAGGCAATAAGTGACTTCACTTCTCTTGTTTGTCTCCGGGGGAGGTCTACCGTATCAGATAAATGAGGCAGGTATCCCATGGAAAAACAGTATATAAACAAGTCTAATTCTGACATTTCCTACATTTGGAATGCTTGACTGTCCCCTTAATAGTGCTCTTTTTACATTTGTTTCTGTGAGTGTGTGTAATTTCATGTTTTTATAAAAACAGAATTCTATTATGTTTCATGATACTGGCGTGGTCTTCATCATCATAGTCAGAAGCCAGCACTTTCTGGATATATCTATGCCACTTGAATTAGAAAGTAAGTGATTAGAATATTATTTTCTATTATATGAGAAGTAGGCAGGGATGGCATAGGTCACCAGTTTGTTTAAATAGTTTAATGACAGTAGAAGAATGGTGATAGTTGGAAATCATGGGCTCCATTCCAGGATCCATACTGGAGGTCACTGTCCTCTTTTCATACTCTCCGAGCAGAGTCTTTCTGTCCCAACTTGTTTTTAAACCAGATCTGCCTCTTCAAAAGTCCCATTTTCCTTATTGGCCTGGTCTGTTCTAAATAATGTTAATGAATGGGTGTCAATTGAACACCCAAAGAAATGCTATTTTTTCTGGTTTTGTTTTTTTTTACAACCCCCCCCCACCAATCCTTGAGTATCTTTTCATTTTCTTTGTCTTTCCCTTCGAGAGGAGTGATACCATTTTAAATTATGTAGCTTCAGTCCCAAAATGATTTTAAGGCATAGAGCTCATTGCAATACTCTAGTCTTAGCATGACAAAAGCAGAGATAACAATGGTCAGGTCTATATCTGAGAGGAAAGGTCATGAGCACTTGGTTGAATGCAGATGGTAAAAAGCTGACTGGATCACTGCTTTAGCAAAATTGTCAAACAACAGCTGAGGATCTGAAACCATCCTGAAGGCATGAACTCTGATAACTAACAGCTGATCCTTTTCTTCAGTCAAATATACTTACATACTGAAAATCAATTCATAGCAGTCATCATGAAATATTATGTTTGCTTAAGGTCCCAGGCTCAAATCCAACTCCTCTTTCAGATAGATAAGTAGCATGCATGTATATGCCTAACTTCAGCCATGTACGTGTTGTCTTGGGCCCTAACAGGATTTCTACATTTTGCATTAAACAATAATTAGATACAATGGACAGATGGCAGTGTCAAGGGTCAGACCTCAGGGCCCCCTACCTGAAAGTCAGGCTGCCCCAGCTTCCTCTCCTGGTAGCCCTCTGTCTTCCCTTTTTTTCCTCCCCAGTGGGCTATCTTCAGCAGAGAGGGTGGATGCTATACTTGGTCCTGCCTAGAAATTGTCTAATGGTTAGGGCACTTTCCTGAAAGTGGGAGATACAGGTTCACCACCACCCCAACCCCACTGAAGAGGTCTAGAACCTAGTTCTCTCATCCCATAGACAAGTGCCCTAGCCACTATTGGGTTAAAAGTTTTTTCTGTGATTTAAAAAGAATTACATACTATACAAACCAATGGTCAGAATAGGAGGTAAATTCCATGTAAATATCCCAGCACTAGCCTATTTAAAGATAGATTTGGATTTGGGCCTTGTGGTTTTAGTAAACAACCTTTATCTACAGAGTAAAACCCTTTATAGTTCCTCCAGAAAATAAAGTACTTTAACTGGACACTTTGGGAGTTGATTAAACTTTCACCTACTCCCCAAAACCAAATCAGCCACTGTTTTTACTATGCTTTACAAAACAAATACACAGCATGACATCCTACAATTACCTGCACTTTATCTGCAGGGTTCTTTGCCCAGTGGTTCAATGAGGAGTATGTACAAGCATGCACTCTGATTCACCCTCGTTATAATTACATTATAATTCCGTGGAGCCATGAACAGGTAGTGAGAAGACAGATAGGGCCAGATTTTCAAATAGAACAAGCAATAGTGCATGTCTGTTGAGAAAATGAGCCACAAAGACCTGCAATTCATTAAAAATAATCCTGTTTTCACAATTTTCCTGGCCATTACTCTACACTTATCTGCTTTTTCCTTCTTATTTGGGAGTTATTTTTAATTGATAATAAGTAGCTTCAAGTCCTGAAATTGAAATCTTATTTGGAATTTGATAGAGGTACATACTAAACTAAGCATTAATAAAAATTACCTCTACAAGCTTGATATATTTAATTTCTTTAAAAAGGGGAGGGGGCGGGGCAGAGATAGATGCCTATCTTTTAAACTTCCCAAGCTATACATGTATACAGATTCATTGATTCCCTGTCTTTTTGACCCTTTGAGAGATGATAGACTAGTGCTGCTCATTACACCACCTGCCTTTCAGGGAAAATCTGTCACCCAGTGTGATTGCTTAGATACTATAGAAACACTGTCCAGGACCTGAATCTCTGTAAGGCTAGAACTACTGGAAGACAAAACTTGAGACCTCTTCACAGCTGATTACACAAGGCATTACCAGGACACCCACTAAGGTTATTTACAAGTACTCACAGAAATAGCTTAGAGTTCAGTCTCAATCCCAGGGTTTACCACTGATTTTGGAAACTGCTTCTAAATTCCTATGCAGTCACACACAATTCTTCCTAGCATCTATAAAATCAGGGAATTATTCACCAAAGTCAGAACACAAGAAATGTATTAGCAAGAGATAGATCCTATCTTCTGGTAAGATTTGTTTGCACCAGTCCAGTGTTGCAAAGAGGATGTCAGCTGTCCTAAAGCTACAATTATGGTGATGGCTATGAAGTTTCCCTTAATACAGAGGTGTGCATGCTGCACCAAGCACTGAGTCTCTGAGTTGTACCAGGATGAGGTTGAACATACCCTGGCATGCACTAAAGATCCTATTGTCCTAAGTGATAACTTAGCAGCAGTGAATGTGTCAGGAGCTTGAGAACTGATTTGGCTCTTTTCTTCTGTGCAAGAATTATCTTGACAGGTGGCAGCAGATAGACTCTGGCAGGGCATAGACAGGAGACAGAGAGAGAGAGAGAAGCCAAGAAATCTGCTGAAATTATTTTAGATTCTTTTATTTCAAAAATTACAAGTAAGGAAATTATAGAGGTTTCAAAAATGTACATTTAGGAAAATATTTGTTTTAAATTACAGATTTAAAAAGCTGCTGCTAATGTGTAATTAATTTAAATGGAAATGGGGAATGGCAGAAATGTGTGTGTGTACACAATCACACAAAAATTATTTGAAAGAATATTATCAAGGTTGCAAGTCAAGTACTCATAAGTTAGTAAATTCCAGAATTGATGTTGCTTGTGTAACTAATTCAGTTCTCTTTAGGTTATTGCATTATGAGACAATCTTTATTACTTGATCACATAATATTTTTCCCCTGCATCCCTGATTCATTCAGTGCATGGAAAGGATGATGTTCACTTAAGGAGCCGCTATTTGATCTTTTGCTTTCTTATTGCTCAATATGTGATCCAAGGCTTTATTTACTGCACAGTATTAACACTTTGCTCTAGGGCAGAATTGCTCATTTCCTCATCACAAGAGCATCTCAGGGCTTCGCCATTATAATTGATTTCCTTTTCACAACCTCTGTGAAATGAGGGATACTAGTCCCATTTTGTAGAAAACTGAGGCATGGAGACATTAAAAGCAAAAATATCACTACATTGGGGTGTTCAAGGTGAAACATGTTCAACCTGAATTCAGAGTACTTAGTCCTTAAAACCACAGGTCCCATTGATGTCAAATGCTTCTGAGTCCTCAGTCCTTCTATAGATTCAGACACCAGTGTCAAATCAGACACTCAAAAATGAGGAATATATTTTACACTGACCACCTGTTTAAAGTTTGGATTAAATGATTTAAGTATTTTCACATAGGAAGTGTATGGTCAAAACTGGGGAGGAATCCAATTCTCAAGTCAATGTTCAACAGGCTTAACCATGTGATGTTGTCCTTTGTTTTTCTGCAATTCTCACCTTCTTCCATATATACCTTCTGCACAAAATGAGGAAGTTTCTACAGGCAATAAGTGACTTCACTTCTCTTGTTTGTCTCCGGGGGAGGTCTACCGTATCAGATAAATGAGGCAGGTATCCCATGGAAAAACAGTATATAAACAAGTCTAATTCTGACATTTCCTACATTTGGAATGCTTGACTGTCCCCTTAATAGTGCTCTTTTTACATTTGTTTCTGTGAGTGTGTGTAATTTCATGTTTTTATAAAAACAGAATTCTATTATGTTTCATGATACTGGCGTGGTCTTCATCATCATAGTCAGAAGCCAGCACTTTCTGGATATATCTATGCCACTTGAATTAGAAAGTAAGTGATTAGAATATTATTTTCTATTATATGAGAAGTAGGCAGGGATGGCATAGGTCACCAGTTTGTTTAAATAGTTTAATGACAGTAGAAGAATGGTGATAGTTGGAAATCATGGGCTCCATTCCAGGATCCATACTGGAGGTCACTGTCCTCTTTTCATACTCTCCGAGCAGAGTCTTTCTGTCCCAACTTGTTTTTAAACCAGATCTGCCTCTTCAAAAGTCCCATTTTCCTTATTTACCCAGTCCCAGACTCTACTTCTGTGGAGTTATTAAGTGTCAGAAGTAGTAGGTGTCATTTCCACCAGTTTCTTTTCATATCGAGTCTCGGTTCCTTGGGTAGGAAAACAAGTGAATGACGGAGGGAGAAATGAATAGACCTGGCAGAAGTAGAAGGTGGATATTGAGACAGTGCTGATCCAAAACTGGGAAGTTTTTTAGAAAAATAGAATCCTGAAATACTCATTTTTAAAAACAAATTGGAAAATTTCCCCACCTTTATAGACAAAAAGAAAAACTGAGCAAATGCTGCACAATATATTTTCAGAAAATACTCATTTCTAAAAACTATCTTGCATTTATGTTTATGTCCCTTTTTATTCATTTTTCCAGTTATTTGTGGGACTGAGTCTCACTACTGCATGAAAAGAGAATGTCAAAATCTTTCGTGAGGGTATTCACTGATACATGCACAAGAATTGGTTTCAGAAGAGTTTGTATACTCAATCAAGGAACAGACACAATACCCAAGACATAACTGACGAGTCAAACTAATCAGTGCAGTTCAAATGGGGATAGTTCCTGCCAGTTTGGTGGGATACAGAACTGCTTCTAGAGCAGTAGGAGCCATTCTGTCCCCTTAAGATGCTGTATTTAAGATAGAGCTCTTTGGGGACACACAGGTAGCCAGTTCACGGTAGCTGTACATGGGGAATGGGACTCCTATCTGCCTTTGCTCCCCATTCATAAGCGGGGAACAACTGCTGAACATAGAAATTATCATTGTGCCCGGGCCTTGTTCTTTTTAGTTTTCCCTATATACAGCTATGTATGTCAGACAATCTGGCCCTGATACAATATATTTGACAGTAAACTCTGAGAAGAAAGGTATAATATTTGATATAGAAGAAAAAGAGTTTGCAGCCCTGAAGCCACAAAACTTCCACTTGTAACCATCCTTCTTGGAATCCCTGTTTTAGAAGTACTTTTGTCTTATTAAGAAGCTTTGAAAGAAACAAGCAGCAGTGCTATGGCAGAAGAGGTGAAGTATTATTTGTCCCTGGGTGAATCCTCAAAGGAAATCAGACAAAGAATAAAAAAGTTTTGCAGCAGATGAGAAATTCCCCTACCTTTTTATTTTCTCCCTGTTTGTAACTGTTTCTGGTGATGCTTGAGACCTGCTTTGCATTCACAACAGAATTTCTCAATTTAGTGAGTATGCCATGGCAATTGATTTAGACAATGCAATGGCTGTGATAGCAATTGGGAGGCGCTCCAAATTTAAAAAGTAACAGGACACCCAAAATTGAAGCTTACTGACTGTTTTGTGATAATTGAATTTCACTGAGTTTTAGCAGAGAGAAATGAGCAATAAAAGGGCTGTTTCCAACTGCAGTTCCAGGAAATGGCTGGGGCAGCATGCATCAGAAAAATATACATTGGGCAATACAATATACACTATAGAATATACATTTACATTCAGAAATCTTCAGAGATACTGAATCAACCCAACAAGCTTAATTTTCTTCTTAGGCCAGACATCATTTCAAAATAAAATAGGCAGGACTTTGAGATAAAGAATTAAAGATTAAAAGACCTGATTAATTTCTTGTAACTCCAGGACTACAAATTGACTGGCTGAACAATTTAAATATGTTCTAACCTGAACTGTTGTTGTCAAATAAGGATACTTCCTGTTGCTGTTTTTCCTAAGAAAAGTTTTTGTGACACTTATAAACTTAATTTTGCTCAAAAGAAAATGCACTTGAGCTTCTACGATGTTTGAACTGGCTGCTCTTGAAGTGATTGTATTTCCAGAAGTCACCCTAAGGGTCTTGTTTTCAATAAGAACAGTAGTTCTCTCCATGCTTAAAGCAGTTCCAATTCACTCTGCTGACATTCAACACTAGTTGGAGAAGGACAGATTTCAGACCTGCAGAAATGACAGCTTAAGCAGTTGCTTAAAATCTATTGTTTTCCACAGAAAATAATTAAGATTCACAGCACACATTCTTATTGATCCACATTTTCACAAATAAAACCCAGGCACGAGTAATATAGTATGCATGTTTGTGTATGTATGTACACCCCCCCACACCCACCCACGTGTGTGTGTGTGTGTGTATACATACACACATATAAACATATATACATCTGTATATATGTATGCATATATAACTATATGCAAGCATACATACGTATGCATGCACACATACCTAAATATATGTATATGTGTATATACACACACACTATATTCATCTTGTGTGTGTGTGTGCATGTATATATATATATGTAAGAAAATCTTTGTCACTGTTGGTTTGACTACCAATATGTCCCCCCTCTTCCTTTTACTACAGTTTCAGCCTTACGTAATTTCACCATTATAAATCTGTTCTTCAAAACTGAAGTTTTATTTCCTGTGTAGCCTGGGTAGAGCCAGGGCGTGTGCCCTGTCCTCCAATGACAGTGGTGTTGGTCAGGCAGGGTGCTCAGGAAGGGGTCAGCTACTACAGTGGCTTCCTCCCCTCTCTGTAGAGCTAGGCCAAAACCAAATACTTAACTATGTACAATTTATTGTAAGAATAAATACAGATGCTTAATATAAAACATAGAATATTTACAAGACTTAACATCTAATACTATATATAATATTCCACAAGTCACATATAATACCAAATATAAACCAAATAACTTACAACCTATACAACACAATTAACACATAGGGATATTAACCTATATAACCCAAGTAACTTAACCATAATATTTCTTTAAACCTTCACAAATAACAATACCAATATATACATTGAGACATTAAAACATAAACCATATAACCCCCCTTAAAGAATACCCCTAGCTATATAGCCCTTAACACGACAACCTCAAAATAGAGAATGCAGTCATCACCTCCCCGAGGAGTTTCCCTGCAGTCCCTCTCCTTTAGGGCTCTGGAATGTGGACGTGCCCCTCCTGCAATGGAGGGTGGAAGTGGCAGACCCTCCTCACCCATGTTAGCCTCCCCCGCGGGGCCTGCTTCCCCAGTAACTCACGCTTCCTCTCTGGAGAATTCAAAGCTCATCCCCTGGTGGCCGATCCCACAAGAGCCTCTTCCCAACAGTGCCTTCGGCTCTCCTCGATGGCCTGGTGTCCTGCACTGGGCACCCAGGGCTCTCCCTCTCTCTTGCAGGAGCCAAGCCCTTGCAAGCTCCGACTCCCTAGTCTCACACCGGAGTTTCTCCCCTTTCCTAGGCCCTACTCTCGGCACCAGGGCTCTTTTAGTTAAAAGTGGAGCCACACTGCAGGGCTCCGGTCACTCAGCCTACAGCTGGGGCTAATGTGAGCAGCCATGGGCTGCTTCCAAGGTGGTTCTCCATGCACTGACCTGCACACCGTGCAGGGCCTGAGCAGCCTCAAGCTGCTCCCAGGGCCAGCACTCCATGTGCCAATCTGCACATCGACTGCCCCATCTACTTGCTAGGTCCGCAGACTCAAGCCGCCTCAAGCAGCTCCTAGAGCCTGATCCCCATGCACCGATTTGTGCACCGCTAAAGCTCAAGCAGGGTCCCAAGGATGGCGATCTCTGGAGCTCCTCTCTCCTCGCCAACCCTCATTGTCTCTTCAGCCTGCTGAGCATGCTTCCGTTTAATACTCTTCAGGGGCTCCACCCCAGAAGTTGTCCGGACCTGGCTGGTGCAGTTCTGATTCAGGTCCAGCTGCTCCTTGCCCCCTCCCTTCAGAAATGGGCGGGGCATTGCTTCCCTTGTGCTGCCTCTGGATTGGTGGGTGGCCTCCACCAATCAAACAGCAGACCCTCAATCCTGGGACTCCACCCAAGCTCCAAAAAGGTAATCCAAGCTCCTGGTATAGCTGCTTTTTATTTTTTTCAGTGACAGTTTCAGACGTTCATTAGTTCAGAAGTAGGTAATTAATGTTTATGTAATAGAAAGGAATTCCAAAGCCCAGCAGAAGTCAGTGTTGACCAAAATGGGCTTTTATCTAGCCTGTAGTGAAGAAGTGTGTCAGTGGTGAGTCTGTCGGAGCACTGCTAGAAAGCATTGTCTCCTGAGTCCTGTGATGACACATGTAGTACTTAGATGACTGTTCTCATGAGTCTGAGTGCTGCAGTAGCATCCAGTCATCTAGAACAAGAACATCTAGAGCTGAGTTAAGTTAAGGCGAAGTACAGATGTTGAAAAAGCTCAGAATTGATCTGAGTTATGCCGTTTTCTGTAAGTGGCCTAGGCTAGATTGGTAGTGAACAATATACATACACATATACTTTTGTGAGGGATGCAGGTTGCTTGCTCTGACTGAGGCCTGCAGCTTGGGGGTCATTCTTACATGCCTCCCAGCATGCTCCACAGGCTCTCCAGGCTGCCAGAGACTTCTGAGCATAGCTGAGGACCTAGGCCACCCCTTATTGGCTGCTGGGCATGGGCAAGCATGCTCCACACCCTAATACTCCAGGACCCTGTAGCTGTGGGCCATTAAAGCCTTGCAACACCCCAGCTGCCCATAGCCTGGGTACCTGTTGGCAGTGACCAAGCCATGGAGGCCACAGTGTAGTCCGAGTCCTGATGTTCTCCCCCATGTCACCCTGACCCACCAGAGGTGAGCTGACCTCACTGGCTCCTGCTTGGTGTGAGCATGCCATTCTGTCCTGCTTGGGGTGGGCATGCCATTCTGGGATCCAAGTGGCAGGGTGCTTGGCTCTGGCCACTGTGATTTGGTGTGCAGGAACCAGGGTCAGGCTCTGTGGGGCTATTCCCAAGCATGGGGATGTAAGCGTCCCTGGCTAGGTGTGCAGGAGCCATGATTGGTCTCCATGGTGCTGTGCCCAAGCACGGGGGCATGGAGGTCCTTGTCTAGGTATGTGGGAGCCAGGGTCAGTCTCCATGGGGCTGCACCTGAGCACAGGCGTTCTCTTGGGCTCAGTGTCAGGTATGTATGTATACATCATGGTATTTCATGACTGGGTGCAGGGGCTTGGCCTGGGGACTTGGGTGCCTAGGTCCCATGGCTCATGCAGGGAACACATATGCCTCTTTTTCTCCCACTGTCTGCCTGTGGGTGAAACATGGTTGGAGACAGAAGGCAGGGTTCAGGAGAGAGTCTGTGGTGGCTCAGCCTGGAAGAGATTGGGGATAGGGCCAGCTGGACACTCAGCTAGAGCAGCCAAGCATGGCCTATCTGCTAGTGTGCCTCCCTGCAAGGCAGGAGTTATGGAGTCTGCAAAGGAGGATGAGATCCCAAATGATAACAATCTAACTTGAATCAATAGAGGATCTGGTACAGAAGTTTGATTCATCGGTCTAAGCTAAACCTCTTAAATCTGAGTTCACATCAAACCAGGTCTATCTTAGACTGGTTTCCGCCATTTTTAGATTGGCCTATGTGCATCGACCTTCTGTACGATTATGGGCTTAGATCAATTTCCAATCACTTAGACCAGTTTATTTGTAATGTCTGTACCTGGTATATGAAAATGGCATTAAATAACTTTTTTTCTTTTTCTTTTTCTTTTTTAAATGGACGCATCTGCCCTATAGAAATAATGGTCTAAGGGGAAAAGATTTATATTGCTCCCAACATGAAACAATATTTAGCTCAATGACTTTTTATCACTTCTAACAAGCTGGAGTTACAGTCAAATACTTTAAAGGAATAAGGCTAGAAGAGCTTTTTTTTTAATAACTGCTGACTAAGCTGACTTCCTTTCTTTCTTTTATGTATTCATAGACTCTACTGTGTTACCTTGAAGAAGAGGGAAAAAAATGCTATGAATTTAAATATAATTCATGGTAATAGATTTGGGGCAGCACTTAATCAACTGGGTGCATTGCCTCTGCATAAATAAATGACTTTTTTGCACAACAGGATAAGCTAGTTCTGCATTGCACAGATAGAGCTATATTCAGAAGCAAAAGAGTTACGTGGCTACTCTCCCATTTTCCCATGAAACTTTTACACAGAAGTCAGTGTGAATCAGGGATACTAGAGTAAAAAATAGAAATGCCTTCATTACTCATTCATGTAGAGGGAATGAGGCATAAGGTGGGTGAACATGCAGTTGGACATGAAAATCTGATAAGTGCTCAGGGGAACAACAATGGCAGTGGAGGGAAATATGAGCCCAATGTTGACTGGGATCAACCATTAATTTTCTTTTCCCAGCTACTATGCATTAGGGAAAAATAGATGTTTTCCTTACAGTGTTTGGAATTGCTCTGCCACTCCATACCAATGACCTGGTACATTCAGGAAGTGTGGCTGTTGCCAGCTTTGTGCTCAAATGAGGAAACTGACTTAAAGGAGATCAATGTCTTTTTGTCCTGATGAAAAATATGAAGCCACATTACCACAATTCAAGGATAACAGGAAAACCAAACACAAGGCACTTAGTGGAAGCAGCAAAACAGATAGCATATGCTCTGCTGCATAAAACCTAACCATGCATGTGTCACGGGAATGACTTATGACAGTTTTGAGGAGACACTTAAAGGGCAATAACTATGTGAGAAACCTTAAAAGTTCAGGATAGATCCAGTTCCATATAGAAAGAAGACTGTAGCCAGCCCCCCTGGGTAATGCTCTTCACCCTGTCTCTCCCCTGGTTTAAGTTAGCATGATAAAAAATCAATCTTATTACGATATTTTTTAAAACTTTCTCATATTTCCGATTATTGTCATCTGATATGCATGGGCTTGATCTGACATATTCTTAGCCATCAGCAGCGTGTCTCTGTGTATCAAGCACTGCCGGGGCTTCTTTTTTTAATATTAAGAATAAATACTAGAGCAGAATCCTGTGTAAATGTCAAAAGTACAAGCTAAACCTGCAGGGCACACTCTTTTTCCGCTGAGTCTGCCCCCTCTTTTGGCTTGCTCAAAGCACAGGTGCACAAGAAAGAAATAATTCCCTGCATGCAGAGGAGAAGCAGGCTACTATACCACAGGATTACAGGAGAAAGACTAGACTGTATTCTATACAGATCCTGAAAAGGCAAAAAGCTCCCACAAAGGTAGCTAATGTATTTAATGAATTAAGCCTGTAGCCCAGGCAGCTGTACACACTGCACTTTATTATAATAAAACATAAAGCATCCCATATTTGCCAGCTGCACTTGTGCTTTTGTTTATTGCAATTTGTAAGCTGCTCATAAAATCTGAAGGAACTTGTTATTCCCCTGCAAGGTGTATTTCATCTCCAATTATTCCACTGTCAAGCTCCAGCAGTCATTATGAGATGGGGGAATGAGTGGGGAGTGTAGTCATTTATGTAGGCATTTTGTTAGTTAGGGATTAACCTTTTTATGGTGAACTTGTCTATCCTTGAATATCAGAAAAATGGGATGAGTACCAGGAGTAGGAGTCTGAGTGCTACCTCCAGCCTTGCCACTGATTCACTGTGTAGCTTTGGTAAAGTCATCTGAGGGTCAGGTTCTGATAGGGAGACCCTGCTACATGTGCAAATTAGAGCTCAATATCAACCAGCTATAAAGTTAGTACACATTTTTAGGTCTAACTGTATAGCTGGTTGGAGCCTTTTATGGCATGGTAAGTACTTTGCATGTGTAGCTGGTCTCAAAGTAATTGCACAGTTAATTATGCAATACCTGTAACATGTAGAAGGTGCCTTAGTTACACCACTGTAAATCAGATGAAATATCACTGCTCTCAGTTTGAAGACAGTGAGATCAGAATCTGGTTTTTTACATTTGTCTGAGATTGCTCAGCTGTAAAACAGGAGACAGTAATACTTATCTCACAGGAAGATGTGAAGATCCATTTGTTAATATATACTCTTTGAAAATAGGAGGTGGTAATTATTATGATGTAACCAATGCAAACAAGTGTAGTATTAATGTAACATTTTTTTATTGAATAAAGATTTACCTATGCTTAAACATTAGTATACACAGTTTTGATGTGGTAGATGCACTGCAGAAACAAGAAACATTTTCAGAATGTATGAAGAGGCAACAAAATTACAAATCAAGGTGGAAAAACACTTGGAATCATGGAAGGGAAAAGCCAGATGACTGTAATAATTAATTTCCTCTCTCTATGTGTATTTTCATACTTTTTCTTAAAATTCTGGGGGTTTTTTGAGCTCTTTAAAATTGTATATCATCTTTTCTATCAGCCTACCCAGTAGATTGTTATTGATGTTAGTACATGTCCTTAAATAACTTTATATTATCTGACTGTATCTTTTTCCATATTAGTTTCTGAAGTGGATAAGTTATTGCCTAGAAATCTTTTGCTTCCACAGAGAGCGGTTTTAGTAAAATCTGACCTGGAGTCTTATGGAACTGCTTGAAAAATCATCCTGATTAGCATAACTCTTATATACCATAGATCCTATACAGCAAAAATAGCCTTTTTTCTATTTCAAGTGATCTAGCAAAGACAACAATTCTGTTCTACAGAGGAAAATTCCCATATCCTGATAAAGCCAACTGTATAGTGACTGTATAATTTTGTCCACATGGAGTTACATCAAATTTACATAGATGTAATAGAGCAGAATGTGACTCAAAGGCTGTGTCTACACAAGACATTTAACGTGGAGTAGGTTAATGTCACATGCACCCCAAAAAGGCTGCAGTAAATTGATTAACTCTGCAGCAGGATAGTACTTGTAAATGTGCGGGCCGGGAGCGACCCGAGCCCTTTTTCGCGCTGCACGCGGGCTGTGGCCAGCAGCCTGGGCACGCCGGGTCGGAGAGGGAAGGCCGTCGAGCTGGAATTAGGCACAGATGCGTGTTGGTAGTTTTAAAGATTGTTTACTTACACCGAGATGGCAGTGGTGTAGGCTGGAAAACTTGATTGAGTTGCAGTTACAGACAGACAACACAGACGGTCTCGTGGAGGTTGCTATGCTCCACGGTGCAGAGCTCCGGATGCTCTGAGTGAACAGGCCACCAAAATGGGAATCGTAGATACGTCTTATAAAAGTCGCGCTCGAAGACGGGAAGAGGTGGGCGGTGGATCAGACTGCCATGCTCCTCTGGATCTCACACAGGGAGTGTGTGTACCCAGAGTCCCCACGAGATGGATGTGGAGTCCTCTTCGGCTTTGGCGGGAACCGCTCAAGCCTCTTATATGGCTAACAAGCCAATCGTACTCAGGCTTTTTATACGGCAAAAAGGCCAATCGTTAGCCGCCACGTGTGAATAATTTAGAACTAACCAATCACGGGGAACAAATTTGCATACCAGTGGCGGGAACTCGTTTGCACCGTGCATTCCTCTTGCAACTTGAGCAATGTACCCTGCAAAAGAAGCTGCAGAAAAGGCGGGAAACTCGTCCCTGCACCGGGGTTTTCCTTTGCAACAGGAAACACTCCCGTGCAATGCTCTGCAACTTGGCGGGGATAATTCTGGTGCCGAAGCACACACACAATCATGCCTTTTGGGTCATGACAGTAAATACAAGTTCTGTCCTGCTGCAGAGTTTGTTATTCCACAGCAGTGCACTTGTAGATGCTGCCCCAGCTGGCTGAGACATGAGAGTGCTTCAATGCAGGGGCTTCCTGCCAGCTACCCCTGCGCTGGGGCACCTCATGCCCTAGCCAGCCCCTCCACAGTGTGTTGAGCTGGAGGGGAAGAGGCTGGTGGTGACAGCTCCAGACTAGCAGGCTGACCCCAGGGACCCTACCAGCTGGGGCTGCTCTGACCTGGCTCAACCTGCTGTAGTCCTGGGTATACATTCAAATGTCGTGCCCAGGAGCAATAAACTCCAGGGTAATAAGAGCCAGCATTTTATTGCTTCTCATTAATTACTCTTGTAGGCACACCCACAGTGTTAAACCTATGTAAAACATAGTCAAAAGTAGCAAAGTGTTGCTGGTACTTGATACTACTGATATTTGATTTATGTTAATATCAAAAGGCTGGATTTACCCTTCTAGTGGCAAAGCCAATCGGAAATGGCAATGGAGAAGAAAATTAATGGAAACTCTTCTTTTGGAGTTTCTTCCATATTATTCCCATTGTGATTAGAGGGATGAGCATTTTTTCTTCCCCAAAGCAATGGACCCTAAAGTTCATCTCCGAAGTAAAGATTCCACAGGATTTCCAAGAGGGATGGTGCAAGGATACCAGTGCCATTGCAGCAGCTGTGGACACTGCTTTCCTTACTGCTCTCTGGACATGACTAGCCTTGGAACATTTGTTAACAGGGTTTTTTCACTACACCAAGGATCCCAGGATAATTAATACAGATTCCAAATGGTTTCCCCAGGATCTTTGGGGAGGATTGTGTAATCTCAGCCAAACTAATTTTCACCTGGGAAGGTTAAAATCCTACTTTCCAGCCATTTTTCTCAGGCATTTTTCCTTCTTTCCTATGTGCCTTACAACTCCAGAGGTAGATAAGAGATAATGATACAATCTGGGTCTGAATTGTTGTATATTAGTCTGTTCATCTGTATGCTATTTGTAGAATTTGTTTAATGTCTAATAACCATTTTCCTAAGCAGAATTATAGAAAATTACCCATAACTACTATTTAGGGGATAGTATACAGAGAGGTCTTCTTTTTGCATGTAAACAGTAGCACAGAGTCCATGTATGGCTTTCCCCAAAACACTGTTTTCTGGAAAAGTTCAAAACAAATAACTTTTTAACCTTTCAAATATATATATATATATAATGTTCCAGGGCTCCAAACTCCCCACACACACCTACAGGCCCCTGCACGCATCCCCCGACACCCACTATACTATACTATCTAGTAAAACAAAATGATGAAATCTGTAATAGGTCAGAAAACTTTTTATTAAAAAAAAACAAAAACCTTTTTCTCTCTAAAAATCTAATTTTCACCATTAAAACTCAATAGCCTGGAAGTGGGGGTATTCTACAATTTATACAGGAACTGTAACTCTCGTGGGTGACTCCATCCTTCCTGCTCTCTAACATGGTAGATGCACCTAGGCCAGTTTCAAATGTTATTCTGGTGAAAATCCTGACAACAGGAAGCATTCTGGATTATCCATTTGCTTTACCTGGAGACAGCCAGTTCAGAAAAAGTGGAGATGACCCAATCTCATTTAATTAAACTATTATATCAAGAATGGAGGGAACAACTATAAAATGTGGTCACTGAAAGAAACAAACCAAAATATTAAAGTGCCGAATATTGAGCCAGTGTTACTATTTGGAATACCGAAAAAGGTTTCATCACCCAAAGATGAGTAGATCTTAATTTAGAATTTCTTTATTAGCAAAAATGCTGGCTTGTTTTAATATTGATATTGCAGCTACAGTAAAATGGGTTTAGCTTGAAAGGGACAATTCACTGAGGCTGGCAGTGAGTTCTCCGAGAAAGAAAAAGCAGCTGCAGGGGATATGGAAGCTACTCTTCCTGAATAAATATACCAGTCACCAATTCAGGCTCTTGGATCCAAGATACTCCAAAACAAAATATAGTCTGATGTAACGTATTTGGCCATTAGACTCCTGTTATAGGCCAAATATACTTACCCATCCTGAAGAACCAAATCAATAGATAAAACACATGGCTATACAAAATATCAAAGCAAGTATTGGACTGAATTCCAATCTATTGAAGATCATTTTATGAGCAAATTTGGTGTTATATTCTTGGGGCATCCAGGGAAAGGCAAAGGTATAAATCTCTCTTTTCACATACCTTGTTACATGTTGGGATAAGCAGCATGTCATAATTGTTTTCTTTTGTTTTATTGTATTGGTATGGTGTGTGTGGTTTCTTTGGAAAACATGTGCTATGCTGTATCCATTTATGCTGTTGTTATCACTATATGGATTATGTTATGCTAGCTATGTATATCTTGATAGTTTGGGATATGGCTTAGCCAGGGAACTCAGGGTGTAGGTGGAACTGCTAATTATCCCTTATCACTGTGCTCTAAGGCCAGGGCAATTGCTTTTCTCAATAGCAGAAAACAGCGACCATTGTTGAGGGGAAGGGGGTACCCTTGGGCACTGTATGCCTACAGTTAAGCAATAAACTATAATAGCAAAGGTATCTTGGGGTAATGACCCATCCAACCAGCAGGATGCCAGGTACCCCAGGCACACCAGAACTGAAGGACTCAAGTGGCTCATGAGCATTAGACTAATGCTTATGCAGGGGCTGCCTTGCAGGCTTTTTAGAGCCTAAGCTAGACTATTTGTCTCTGAATTGAATCTAGGGCTTTGGGGATTCATAAGCCCCAGTTACCAGGACTGGTGGGATCAGCAGCAAGCCTGACATCTAGTCATCTGGTAAGAACTCTTATAGAAGGCTAGGAGTAGTGAGATGAGAAGGTAATAATATGTATTTGTTTTAGTTTCTGGCTCAAAACCTATGGTCTGTTTTGTTTTCACATTTCTTTCATCCTATGTAATAAATCCTTTTGCTTTTTGTCT
>NW_005842972.1:493258-499117 GCF_000455745.1 Alligator sinensis | reverse complement strand
ATGGAGAGGAGGACCTACAATTTCTTCCATACCTGAAAAGGGGGGAGCCGCTCAGGCCTGGCAGAGATCCCTCACTGCAGTTTCAGTGTCCAGTGTAAGGGCATAGGAATGAGTGCTGGGATAGGGAGCTCTCTTAGGGAAACCTCAGTCTGTTTCTTGGAGCAAATGGCAATGAAGTGGGGACAAACTCAGGGTTCCAGGAGTCCCCTGTGGATTAGTTTGTGACAGCTCCTTCTTCCCATCCACACAGATAACTATTTTGGCCAAGGCCTGGGACCTAAACCTTCATGGCCTTAGATCTCAGGCCTTACTTACTTGTCCCTAACCCTCAATATGCTTATGAGAATGAAAGAACTGATAAAATAAAGGAAACAGTCTCTGCGGCACATAAAACCTGTACTTGGTGTACTAAGGATGCTAATTACATAAGGGGTGGATCAAAGAAAATTGCTTACTACTGTTAGAGTAGCCATATATCCATTGCGCCTCAGAAGTTTAAACATTTTGGTAACCTTAATCATAAATCTATGATCAAAGTGACTTCCCACGTGAAAGGGCAGGCACTGCAGAATTATTTCAATATACATTTTACTTTTGAAGAGGGTTATAAAGCCATAGCAGGGAACAGAAATTATAAAGTTATTGCAGAAATCTATATCATGCAGGCAATATGCTGACAAACCTTATAAAGTAATTACTCTGTAATATCTAGAGCAAGAAGCAGCACACCAGCTAACATGTTCCAACACAATACCATCCAAAAATAGACTATAAATTCTTGTAATTACTGGGAAAAAAATCTTATTGTCAAATGTAGGCAAAATATTGGCAGGTGCTCTTACCAGCCAATTGCTGGAATACATTGCAGAGCCATTTGGCCAGACCCAGAAGTGCTTAAAGTCCCTTTAAGTGGAACTTAAGTGGAATTTAGGTGCTTAACTCATCCAAAATTGCCAGCAGGATGACACCTGATCTACTGCCATCCATTCCTCTAGGCGTCTAAACTCCATACATACCTCAGTTTTTGACCTTACAGGTCTTATGGTATCTGAAAATTCTGCTCCTGCTTATACTGAGAAATCTTGACAGTGCTCGGCATGCTAACATTTATCTCATGCATAAACTAGGATTCCCATATTTCCAGTTTCAAAAAAGAGGATACCTGTTGGGGGGGAGGAGGTATATGATTGTGAGAGGGGCAGTGATATTCCTGTGCCCTGCCCTTGCCCCTCACTCCCAATGCACAGCACCCCACAGTCCGGCTGCTTCCTCTCACTCCCAACCCACAGTACCCCACCCCCCAGACCATGCCAGTGCCCCCCCATCCATGTTGATACCTCTCACCCCCCACCCCCCCAGACACACACTTACCTGTCTGCAGCTTCCAAGGCCCACACAGACTCATGTGATGCCCCGGCCTCCACTCACCATGGCCCTCTTCCCCCAAGCCCCAACCAGCTCCTTGCTAGGGCAGGCTGGGAAGTCCTGAGAAAGCAAAGGCAGAGCAAAATCTCAAATATTTGCTGATATTTTTTAAAACTTCCCCAATGGAGATGGGAGGGCCCAAAAAGAGGACATGTCTGGGAAAATCCAGACATATGGTAACCCTCCATAAGCCCAGTCAGGATCCAGGAACTAGATGCCCAATATATGGCTATAGAAAGGCTCTCTACAAAACACTCTTTTTTGTAGACAGCCACTCTTTTAAAAACACAGTGGAAGAAGTATTTTTATCTTAAATGGTAATTGGCTAAATGCATAGTTTTTAGAGCAAGAACTCCCTACTCTGGGACATGCTCTATCTTGCTCTCTTTCTAGCCAAATATATATTGAACATTTTTCTACGAAGTAGAAAAACTTTAATAGGAGGGATAAAGAATGTTCAAACCTAGGACAATCCGTTGCCTATTGCTTCAGTCATTTTACTAAGAGATAAAGTTCAATTCCCCCAAGGAAGAACCTCGGTCTCCTACATATGTGCTTTTGGTACCTATCTTTAGGAGAGGGTTCTGGTCTGGAGACCCTGAGTAAAGGCTTATGCTTCCCTCCAGGCAAAAGCAAGGCATCTAAGCTCTGGAGAAGGCCCGGGATTAAGTCACTCCCCTGTTGGTGTTTCCTGTTCGCTGGCTCCAGGCAGCTCAGTGCTCAGTGTCCTAAGCGTATTAGTTCCCATTCAGAGGAATGCAAGTCTCCTTATGTGCTGTATAAGGAGTCTTGCCCCTTTTTGGATCTAGCTCATTATTATAAGGTTATAATCCAATTTTCAATCACATCACAGCAGCATTGCCAAAACCTTTGCTTAACAATCACAGTAAAAACCCAGAGAACAAAGCACATGTGTGGTGTGGTACTTGTAAACATGGTGGAAATAGGCCATTTTTTCTAGTCTTTTAAGAGCTCCAGAAAAAAATAAAAAACAAACAGATTATCTGTCAACCACATGGGGCTGTTGATTGGATGACTCATTACCCATTCAGTGTCACTGTTTCAATGAAACAAAACAGAACAGCGGTTTCGAATCAAAATGAAATTCAAAATGAAACACTGTTCCGTTGAAACCTCGAAACTCAAGTCAAAATAGAATGGTGCCATTTCACACAGCCCTACATAACCTAGTAGAGATGCTAGAATTGGTTCTTCTCTCCTGTGGAGTCTGCATCCCAGCAGCAGAAGCAGAGTCACACTGGGTGTACAAACACTGTACTGCTTCTGTAGTAGCAGCAGCAGGGAAGGGCAGACCATGTCACAACTGAGGCAGCAGCAGCTGGGACTGTTTTTGAGACTCCCACCCCCACCTATATCCTCTCAGAACCATCCCCCTAAAAACCCCCTCCCTTCCCCTCTCCCCCACCCCCGACCTCCTGCAGGTTTTGCCCAGGGTGCAACGTTTGTTTATTATACCTCTGTATGTTTCATAGTAGTTTCATAGTAGCTAGGGTCAGGAGGGACCTGAACAGATCATCTAGCCTGACCCCCTGCCACAGGCAGGAATGAATGCTGGGTTCACAAGACCCCAGACAGGTGATCATCTAACCTCTATACGTGTCCCTTTATACTAAAATAGATTAAGCAGTTTATGATCCACCCCTGGGAATAAAGATGAGAATCCACACAGGTAAACTTTTTAATCTATCTTGTTTATATGCATCCCCAGACCCCTTCATCTGAGAACCATTTTTTGCAGTTGGTTGTATTTGCAGAGCAGTCAGGGCAAGACCTGAAGATAATGCCATTTCATTTTCTTGCCACTTTCATAAATTTGGCATAGTATATTTAGTGAAAGATTTGCATCAACTAGCAACAAAAATAACATATCAAAGCAAACACTAGAATTAATGTTATAAAAATAAGTATAGTGACACAAGTTATGCACAGTGGAAGTACTCTTATTAAGGGTGTTCTAACAATAACAATGTTCAGTTGCATATGCAAAAAAACTCTTGAGTTTGTTTTACCTGAATATGTGTGGAATCACCATGGCATTGACATTTTTGAAACATTACACTTTAGTGTGCACTGGTGTCTTCCGCTCTGTTAAATGATGTTGAGACATGACTTGCTACTACTTATATATGAAAGTGCTGGGAAATTTCCATATGAGACATCTTCAGTCACTCATAAATGGAAAGTATCAAGATAAAATATTCTACAACAATTCAGTGGAGTGCTCTAGACTCATGAGCATATACACATGGGCATCAGGTCATAGACTTGGGTCAAGATGCACAATGGGAAGCAGGAGATGCATTCATTATTGCCGCACCTTACATATAGATTCCTGGTTCAGAGAGTAGTTGTAAATGCAAGTCAGTACCTAAATTCTCCATTCAGTAATGATATAAGTTAGGTGCTCAGAGAATTTGTGATTTTTTATCAGGGAAAACCAGGATCCCTGGTGATAAGAACACTTCCTTAGGAGAGGGAAGGCCTGGATTCTGATCCCTACACTTAACACTTTTTATGCAACCAATGCACCCATCCACTCCATCCAATTTCATTGCATTTCATACAGTTTCCTGGGGTTTCTAATGCACAATACGTTAGAAAACAGGAACCCAGGTTCCTTCCCTCAACCAGTAAGAAGGTCAGTTCTCTCTTGCATGCTTTCTGGACCATGAATCATAGTGGCACAGGGTCAATGGGAGCAACAGAGAGTTTTCCTACTCTCAGAACAACCTATAGCTTGATTAGGGTAGCTTTCAATTCAAGCATAGGCATTTAAAGGTTTGAAACCTAATATGCAGAAGAACCCTACACTTCCAGGGTTCCGTACCTCTACAGCACTGGTTATTTTATCTGTACTTTTTTAACAAAAGTAGTAATGGTTGCTGTGCTTCATGCTGAATTCTGTTGTCAACACAAGATGCTATGTTGCTGTACTGACGAGCTATGGCAACATAGCTAGCTGTGATGGCAATGTAGCATTGGCGGGCATGATGTCACCACTACTGAGCCATGATGTCACCAGTTACTGCACAGTAAGTTTGGAAATGATCTATGCAGCACTGGGACTGCACAGTACCAGTGGTTACTGTGCAGTCATTTAGTGCAGCTAAAGCAATTACTAAATGACTGTGCAGTAACAACTGTGCAGTTGGGTGCACATATAGATGTGCCCAAGAGGTATTCTGTCCTGAGCATGCCTCTCAAAGCCAAGCACCAACATTGTTAGGCTACCACTTTGGAGCATGCACAGTAGCAGGACTTTAGGCACCTAAATCACTTTACTAATGAATGTTTAGGTGCTTAGGGTGCCTATACACATGCTTCAAGGCGGCAGGGAGGTGTTTTAATTAGAGTGGCTCCTGAAAGCCACTATAATTAGAACATCCACAGTGGCTCATGTATTCAGCATCCTGCATTTCAAAATGGGGATGGGGGCATTTTAACTAAAGTTTGTCCAATAAGCTTTAGTTAAAGCACCCCCACCACCATTTTGAAATGTGGGATGCTGAATACATGAAATGCCACTGGAGTATTCTGATTAGAACGATTCTGGTTAGAACACTTCAGTAAACTTGATTAAACAAGTCTGCTCCAGAGAACATGTAAAAGTGCCTCTATAGAATTTCAGGGTATATCTGTACTAGGTTGGTGGGAAGCCATGAAAGCACCATGCCCACTTGATCCCACTGAATGTCTGACAAATGCTGTGTACCTGACATACAAGTGGAATATAGCCAGGGCTGCTGTCAGTCTCAAGTATGCTCCTGAGAGCAGCACAAGGCATTTCTCAAAACATTCTAACAGCCTACATGACATTTTATGGCATGCAGCAAACTCTCTAGCGCCACCTGATGCAGTGGTAGATCAGGAGATTTCTGCATTGCACTCTTGGACTTAAGTACTCACTCTCTACCTAAATAGCATTTTAAATATTTAAGTTTTCTGGACCAAGCTCCAGCTATTGAGGTGACTGGCATGATAGTCTAAAGTTCTAATATAGATGATCATGTTCTAGAAAAGATTTGGAAGCATATACCAGAACACCTGGCATGCATTATGATGAAATAGCAGATGGAAAGCAGAAAAAGTTGAGCAACAACAAGGAAAAAGTGATTAAAAGAAGCTATAGCTTATAGCTGCATAGTATTAACAAAATGCATTGGGAAAATTGCCAGGCAATCATAAAGTCTTGCCAATGAATAAAAATAGTGGAGTAAAGCTCTTTGAAAAGAATTATCATTACAGCAAACCAAGAAACCAACTAAGTCTAAAGACTACAGCTGCTTCACGGTTACACTATAGGGATGTAGGGGATCGAACACAATGGCAAAAGCTAAGGTTTTAATTAAAGTCACACCACCAAAAAAAGAAGCTTAGATTGGGGCCAGAAAAAGACAACTAATATTCTGGGGT
>NW_005842972.1:484143-493227 GCF_000455745.1 Alligator sinensis | reverse complement strand
GCTGAACCTTTGCCCCATAAGGGTTTCAGTAGGGGTCAGATGGCCCTGTTATCAAATCCACAGGTATGTAGGTGTGGGCAGCTTCATATGACCTATCTGGCTAATCAATCCAGGAGGGGCTGCCTGTTATGGCTCTGACATTTGCCATCAGTCTTCTTGAACTTTGATAAAAGGTGTAACCAATCAAGGCCAGAAGTGTCCAGAGTTGCCTGTGATTGTTCACATGCCAGCTGTTGGACATCAGGCTTGATATGTGATATGATATCCCTATTTTCACAAGTGTTACTGAAAATAACACTTTAAAATCTGCACCTCTAAAAAAATAATCCTAAATGGTTTCATGAAGCATGAAGCCCAAACTCTTTGATTGTAGAGACCATTATGTTTTAATACTTTTCTTAATGGATGCCAATTATGCAAACAGGTTCATTTATTAATATTTTGTTTTAATATAAATTTGGGACTATTCTGAAATCCAATGCCATTATGAGCTAAAAATAATCTAATTTGGTGCAGTAGCTTTGACCTGTATGTCCTAAAGTCCTTATTTTTAAAGAAAAGTTAACCTGGGAAAAAATTAAGGAATAATTAGAAGAAAGAGGGTAAACAATCCACTATTTTTTTTAAAAAGAGTGTAAACAATCCACTATTTTTTTTAACCTCAGATGTGCTAAATAGATCAACTTTTCAGCCAGGCTTCATTTTGTTCCTGTGTACAGTTTATATTTGTGCACTGTATATTTTCACATCACAGTCAGACTGTTAAGAGCTCAGCAGAGATGTAGGCCATCTGAGTATTGAGCCCAACATGTTATTTTTGATAAATTTGTTTTGGCAGTACAGTGTATGATAAACACAGAGGGAAATTATATTTTCATTTGTGCTTTTCCTCCCATTACACACTTCTTTTCATTCCAGACCCTTGTCTGTGATGTTAACAAGTTCTTCAGTGGCTCCTGACTTGGAATGATACCTCACTTCAGGGAATAAAATTGAGCAGGAAGAAAAACAGACTTGATCCACTTATATGAAGTCAGTCAAATTAGACTTAGAGTAATAGAATCTTTGGGCTGGAAGGAACCTCAAGAGTCATCTAGTCCAAACCCCTGCTCATGAGACAACTGTCCCTTACTAAGCCATCCAATCAACTATCTAGGTTGCTCTTAAAAACTTCCCAGGATGTAGACTTCACATTCTCTCTGGTCAGCCTGATTCAATACTTGACTATACTCATAGTGAGAAAGTTCTTTAGGGTTAGAAACCCTAACCCTAACTCTAACCTAAATTTCTGTTACTGTACTTTGAAACTATTGTTCCTTGTCCTATCCCCTGTGGACGCAGAGAATAATTTATATTTTTATCCCCCATAGTCATCTTCCAGGTTTTTCAAGACTGTCATCAAATCCCCTCTTGATCCTTACTTTCCAGACTAAATAATCCTAGTTCTTTCCGCCTTTCCCCATTAATCATGTTTCCCAGGCTTCTAATCAATTTTTGTTGTTCTCTACTGGACTCTTCATTTTTTCCATATCTTCTGAAAATGCAGGGCCCAATGCCAGACTCCATGAGGTTTTACCACTGCTGAACAAAGTGGGATCATTTCCCTTGATTCACAAGTGATGCTGTTATTAATACAGCCCAGTATATTATTGGCATTTTTTTAAACAAGAGCACACTGGTGACTCAGAGGAAGTTTATGATCCACTGTAGCCCCCAGGTCCTTTGTAGTACTGAAGCCCAAGCGAGTTATTTGTCAGTCTCTATTTGTGCATGCAAGTGTTCTGTCCAAGTGTAGGATTTTGCAAGTGCCTGTACTGAATTTTATTGATGGATTTTAGTCTATTTCTCCATTTTATCAAGGTCATTCTGAAGCCTAGCCCTACCCTCCAGATTGTCTGAATATCCACCCAAACTGGTGTCATCTACAGATTTGCTAAGTATGCACTTATCTTCATCCTCCAAATAATTATTGAAGGTATTAAACAATACTGAGCCCAGGGATGATCCCTATGATCCCTCTTCCCAAAAAGACATCAAGCCATTAACGATTACTCATTGAGCACAGTGATCCAAGCAGTTATGTATCTACCTTTCAGTACTTTTATCTAGTCTGTATTTCTTTAGCTTACTGAGGATAATGTTTTGAGAGACAGTGTCAAAAGTCAAGGAATATCACAGTTAAGGTGTATGCTAAAGTCAAGGTATATCACAGTCACTACTCTTCCCAATCCACAGAGCCTGTCCCCTTGTCATAAAAGTAAATCCAGTTAGTCAGGCATGACTTCATTTTGATGAATTCATTCTGGCTGTTCCTGATTTGTTCTCCTTTAGGCACTTCAACATAGATTCCTTGATGACCTGCTCCATAATCTTTCTGGGTATCAAGGTCATACTGATTGGACTATAATTCCCCAGATCCTCCTTATTCTTAAAGATGGGCACCCTTTCTTAATTATCCAGAACATTCCCTGACCTCCAAGAGTTCCCAAAGATGATAACCAATAGCTCTGAAATTACTTCCTCCAATTCCTTTAGTACTCTAAGGCAGAGGTTTCCAACCACCGTGCCATAGCCCGGTACCAGGCTGTGGTGGGTCAGCTGCAGGGTTGCGGCATGAGCCCCCCACTCGGAGCCCCTTCCTTCCACCCAGCTGAGCAGCTTTTGGGATCACAACTGAGATTCGGGGTTTAAAGCTCTGACAGGGGAGCCCCAGGGGAAGGTAGCCGGCTCCATGCACCCCATCCCACTGCCACTGGGCCACAATAAAAAAAAAGTTTGGGAACCACTTCTCTAAGGTACATCCCATATGCCCCTTCTGACTTGAAAATATCCAACTCCTCAAAGTAATTCCTAACCTATTCTTTCACTACTCTAAAATGCTTATTATCTCTATCCTGGTTGCCAACTGCACCTTTAATCTGATAACTGACCTTATTTATGAAGTCTGAGACTGCATACAGAAATGCAGGCAGCCTGTTGGGCAGGTGCTTTAACTCTGGCACTTTACACAAAGCACCATGAATTAGAACATCATTGAACCCAACGATTGTGCATCTGTTGGATGTGGGGGTGTGGGGAAAGGTTCACAGTCTGCCTTCATTGGCCCAGGCCAGCAGGCAGGGGTGCTCCAACAGCCTCCCAGGAGGCTCCCAGACTGCTCCATTCCCCAGCTGTTTCCCCCCACCAGCTGGCAACTATCAACAGTGGCTGGAAAAAGGGGAAGGGAGGGAAACAGAGCCTCCCTGCCATGTGCTCCCCACAACTACCTCTGCTGGGGGATTATGGGGAGCTGACCTGGGTGGGCCCTTTCACCTGCCCCCCATGTAAGCATCTTGACTGCAGCAGAGGCTGCTGAGCCCAGAGCTGGAGCATAGGAAATGGAGATCCCCAAGTCATGGGCCTGACCCAGTTACCCCCGTTGGGGTTTTCTGGGGAGTTGGGAGGCCTGCATGGCAGGGGGGTGCTCCCTTCCCCTTCACCCTATGTAAGTGTCTTGTTGGCAGCAGAGGCTGCCATGCTGGGAACTGGGGGCAGGAATGGAGTCCCTTCTCCCCCTGTGTCCAGCTATACAGGGAGGAGACAGAAGTTTTCCCTCTCCTCTCCTTGACAGCCCTGGGGGTGGGGCTACACTGGTCCTTGCCCATGTAAGCACCAGCCCTGACCTGCAAAACCATGGGATGTGGGGAGAATCGCCCAAATTTAACTGTTGCGGGTGCTCTGTCCTAAAGCACCCCTGTCTGATACTACATCAGACAAAGGTTAAATTTTTCTGCAACTGGAAAATGTAAAAGTTCTGTGAAGCCCTCAACATTTGTTGTGTTATGGCTACAAAGCACATTTGGGGGGCTCATTGCATGAAAAATGTAATTTCTGTACACACCTCAAAGTAAAAAAGGCATTTCCCATCCTTCTCCACATCATCCATAACTAGATTGACTTCTTTTTTCAGTAAGAGACAACACTATTTTTGTCTTTCTCTTATTTCTGACATACCTATAGAATTATTTTTATTGCCTTTAATATGCCCTGCTAGTTGCATCTCAAAAGATTCATCTCCAAGGAATTTCTAAATTGTCCATTACAACAGGAACTACTTTTTAAATAATTAAAACACACACTTACCCTGGAGAAGAGAGATATGGAATCCCAATATTAAAGCTTGCTAACTTCATATTGTATTGATTAAAAAGCACATTTGTGGTTAAGATATTAGAAAAAAAGATCCAATTTAAAGTGAGATTTTTTGCTGCTAAAATAAAACTTCGGAGAGTAGGATTCTTGTTTAGATTTACTGGAAGATTCTTGGCAGATCTTCAGTTTGGTTGCATTGTTAGAATTTATAATTCTGATCATTAATTTTGTTGCTATGCAAGTGAACATGGTAATTAACCACAAATGTAAACAAACTACCATTGTTTCTGCAAGATGTTATTTGACTATTTTTTAAGAGATCAGGATTATATGAACTGCTATTGCATCCTCACCATGGTATTAAATTGTTAATATACATGCTCAGCCTACCTAATATTCTAGACACTTCAGAAAGCTGTTGACTATTACTGAAGAGCTATTGTTTGTGTGCACAATAGATGAGGATCACCTCCAATGAAACTCTAAGGAATGATAGACCAATAAAGTTTAATATCTGTAATTACAGTGCACAATATATAGCATCTTTGCTTGATTTTTTTCTAAATCTACTTCATGTTCTGCTGTAGAATCCCATATTTATAATTCTTCATTAAGATTTACTGTATTGGGTTGGGTGGGTGGGATTTTAGCTTTATTATTCACATTTTGCAATATTTGTGTCTCTTCTATTATTTTATTTTTCTGTTTTATAATCTGAAAAATAATACAATTGTACGAGGAAAAGAACTCAAGAGTCACAGCTGCCAGTGGGAGTTATCACTGAAGTTGTATCTTGGAAAAGCTAATTTTGTTAATGAGTAATCCTTTTAGAAAGTCACCTGCTAGAAGCAAATATAATAACTGTCCCAAATGACTGGGAAAATAGGGCCTGTAAATTAGTGGAAGTCTAACAGGAACTGAACTGGATCCACATTTCAGTTCTCTGAATGCCTATTTCTATTCTTTTACAGATACAGTCTACTGTTTACTGCTTCCCTAAAGGAGACATTAATGTATACTGGAAGCTAGACAAGGCCTTTTCAACTAAAGTATTTATGCATGCTGTGATGAAAGGGGCCTTGACTGTTGTACTGTCCGCCAGGGTGTAGCCCCTCCCTCAACTCACCTGCCATGACTGGATATTATTTTATACAGAGAGAGGGTTCAATGGAGATCTTCTGCCTGGGAGGGCTTCCCCTGGAAATGGCAGTACTCATGATTCAGGCTCGATGTTCCACGGGGCTCCACCTCCCTTACGCCCCATCCACTCGCCAACCGGATGGGCATCAGCACAATGGTGGTTCGGTCTTGCTGGCTTGACCACAGCTTGCCTTGAGGGGAATCCCACATCCGAGTGGGCTTGGTTGGTATTTGTCCAGTTGCCCCTCCTGCTTCGATGAGTAGCCTTCCCTCCCTCGAGGCTGGCAAGCTATATATGTGTAATGTAGCACCTACTGCAATGCCTCTGAGTAGGATGTTTTGTTCTTATGCCTCTTCTCTCTCTCTCTCTTATTTTTTTTTTCAAAAGAAATAAACCCCTGAGGAGGAGAGGGATGTGGAGCTGCCTCCTTTCCCCCAGCCTCCTACAGGGGGCTCAAATGCCTTCCCTACTCTGCCTGCCGGCGCTACACTGGCTGTGCTGCTCCTCTCCCATGCAGGAGCCTCAGCACAGCTGGTGTGCTCCACACCAGTGCACTCCCTCTCCAGCTTCTTCACCCCCCGGGTTTTGGTAGGTCTTTTAAATCTTCCCCTGGTGGCCAGAATGGCCACTGCGATTGGTCCAGCTGTTCCCCGCCCAGAAAACAGCTGATTAAACAGCTTGCTTAACACTGGATTGTGCGGCCGTGGTCCCTGCTCCAACTCTGGTTGCCCAGTGAGGGGTAAGTTTTCTCCATGCAGGGGGCTGTTTATGGGGTTTGGGGCCCATGGGGACTACACTCTCCCCTTCGGGAGCTTGTGGGGGTGCCTCACAACCACAGACCTCCCCCCTTAAGTTGCATTGTGGTGCCTGGACCCCTCGTGTGGCTTCTTGGCAAGCCTGATGCTTCTCTTCATGAATGGGCATGCTTCCTCCTCCAACTGGTCTGGCTTCCCCATCTGGAGAGAAAATCAGCTACAAAATTATCTTTGCCTGGGCAGTGTATAATTGTAGCTTGAAGGGCTGTAACACCAAGGCCCAGTGAGTGATCTGGGCGTTTACTCTTTGTTTCCGAGTTAACCATTGTAGTGGGGTGTGATCTGTCACTACCATGAATTCTTGTTCCATAAGGTAATACTTAAAATACTCTATTGCCCAGTGTATTGCCAGGCACTCCCTCTTGACCATGGCATACCTGGTCTCAGTGCGACTGAGCTTCTGACTGGTGAAGGCAATCAGGCGCTCTTCTTCCCCACATCTTTGAAGTAATACCACCCATAGGGCGCAGCCTGATGCATCCGTCTGTAAAATAAAAGGGGCATCAAAATTAGGGGTGTGCACTATGACATCATGCTGTATCACCTCCTTCAGTTCTTTGAAGCTCCTTCTCATTTCTGGTGTCTATTTCAAAGGTGCTGCCGGCCCCCTTCCTAGCACATCTGAGAGAGGTGCAGAGAGACTTGCAAATGCAGTATAAACCATTGATAATAATTAATGAGTTCCAAGCAGGAGTGTAGCTGTTTGTGGGTACGAGGTTTCTGAAATCGTCTTGTGGCTTTGATCTTGTCGGTCAGGGGGCGTATTGTTCCCCTGCCTAACCGAACCCTAGGTATGCCATTTCTCTTCCTGCTAGCTTGCATTTCTTGGGATTGGCAGTCAGACCCACTGCTTGGAGTTCTCCCAGGATGGCTCTCAGGGCTTTAAGGTGCTGGTGCCAACTGGGAGTAAATATAATGATATCGTTGATATATGCTGCCGCATACGACGCATGCAGTGCAAGCAAGGTGTCCATCAGCTTCTGGAAGGTGGCCGCCACGCCGTTTAGGCCAAAGGGCATCTGTATAAACTTGAATAAACCCCAAGGGGTTCCAAAAGTGGTCTTGGCACTATCTGCAGGGTGCATCGGGATTTGCCAGTACCCTTTGGCCAGGTCGAGAGTAGATATGTACTGTGCTTCACCAATCCTCTCAATGAGGTGGGTAATGTGTGGCATAGGGAAGGCATCGAAGGTTGTCAAGGCATTTAGCTTCCTAAAGTCTATATACAGACGCAGTGGCCCATCGGGTTTGACCACTGGCAGAATGGGGCGTCGCATAATTCCCTGTTTCTGCGTTTTCTTTATCTCCTGTCATATTTCCTGCTGGCAATGCTGGGGTATCGGCCTCCACCTATCCCTAACCAGCTCACCAGGGGGAGTTCTGATCTCATGTTCAATTCCCATTACTCGTCCCAGGGTTTCTTGGAAGACTGCCCAGAAATCCTCTATTAAGTCCAACAGCTCCTGTTGTTGCTAGCTATCCAGCTCTTCGCCCATTTGCACTGACTCTTCTCCTGTGAATTCACTTAACCCGGGGAAGGGTGGTCCCAGGTCTTCCCCCAACTCCTCTTCTTGTGCCATCCAGCCCTAAGGGTTTTCCACTCCTTAAGAAGGTTCACATGATAAATTTAGTGCTTCCGGTAGTGGCCTGGCTTGAGCAATTCATAATCTACCAGACCCACTTGTCAAACTACTCTAAACGGGCCTTGCCACATTGTGAGATGCTTGCTCGAGGATGCCGGAAGCGACACCAAAACCATAACTCCAGGCTGGAAGGTCCGGGTTCTTGTCTTCTTATTATAGTGGGTTTCTTGTTGCTCTTGGGTGGCCCTCAAATTTTGGCCGGCGATTTGTTGGGCCTTGGTAATCCAGTCCTGCAATTCTTGGCAGTATCTTTCCGCAGATATTCCTAACCCTACCAGCCATTCCCATTCTTCCCTGATGACCTGTAACAGCCCCCTAGGGTTGTGGCCGTATACTAACTGGAATGGGGAATACTGCATCGACTCCTGGGGGGGCAACCCTCAAGGCAAACAATAATGGCATTAAGATGGTATCCCACCTCTGGGGGTCTTCCTGTGAACACCGCCTAAGCAACCACTTGATCATCCCATTTAATCTCTCCACTAGACCATTCATCTGGGGATGGTACACCAATGTCTTCAACTGGGTGATGCCGAGGGTTTTACACAGAGCTTTCATCACACCAGACCTGAAATTCGTCCCCTGGTCAGTGAGTATTTCACACAGTATGCCGACCCATGCTATCCATTTAAGTAATTCTTCTGCTACTCACATTGCTGTAATAGACATAAGTGGGACTGTCTCCAGGAACTGAGTGGCATAATCCACTAAAACCAATATATATTGATAACCATTTTGTGACTTCAGGAGAGGGCCCACTATGTCCAGCGTGATTTGGGAGAACGGTGTCTCTATTAGCGGCACGGGTTGCAATGGTGCCCTAGGTGGCCTCCACTCCTGAGCCCTTTGGCACTCCAGGCAAACAGCACCCCCAACTTTCCATGTCCTCTTGCAGATGTGGCCAAAACAATTCTTGGACGAGCCTAGCCTGGGTCTTGGTGTATGCCAAATGGCTTCCCATGGGGAGTCATGAGCCAATCTCCACACGGAGTGGCGGAGTGTAGAAGGGACAATTAACTGTCTCCCTTTCGAGGTGCCCTTCTCGACCTGTTGGACCCGAATAACCCCCCGATTACCTCAAAGTCAGAATGACTAAACGACATTCCTTCCCCGCAGTCTTTGGTCCATAGCCGCTGGAGTTCCAGGTCTTCTTGTTGATCCTGATGGAACTGAGCTGCACTAACCACCTGCACCAGGTTCATACTTCCTGATGCAACTTCCCTCTGGTGAGACGGGCTTTCGCCAGCCCAGCCTTCTTCTCTCCGGGGCTGCTTCCTTTCTTATAGATTCATAGATGTTAGGGTCGGAAGGGACCTCAATAGATCATCGAGTCCGACCCCCTGCATAGGCAGGA
>NW_005842972.1:459889-483797 GCF_000455745.1 Alligator sinensis | reverse complement strand
GGTCTGACCAGCGCCCGATAGAGGGGAAGTATCACCTCTTTGGATCTATTCGTCATGCATCTGCTGATGCATGATAAAGTGCCATTAGCTTTTCTGATGGCTTCGTCACACTGCCGACTCATGTTCATCTTGGAGTCCACTAGGACTCCAAGATCCCTTTCCACTTCTGTGCCACCCAGCTGGTCATTTCCTAGGCAGTAGGTGTGCTGGACATTTTTCCTCCCTAGGTGAAGCACTTCGTATTTCTCCTAGTTGAACTGCATTCTGTTGTTTTCTGCCCACTTGTCCAACCTATCCAGGTCTGCTTGCAGCTGTTCCCTGCCCTCCGGCGTGTCCACTTCTCCCCATAGCTTTGTGTCATCCGCAAACTTGGACAGAGTACATTTCACTCCCTCGTCCAAGTCACTGATGAAGACATTGAAGAGTATCGGTCCAAGGACCGAGCCCTGCGGGACCCCACTGCCCACACCCTTCCAAGTCGAAACCGACCCATCCACCACGACTGTCTGGGTGCGACCCTCTAGCCAATTCGCTACCCACTGGACTGTGTACTCATCCAAGTCACAGCCTCTTAACTTGTTCACCAGTATGGGGTGGGATACCGTATCGAAGGCCTTCCTGAAGTCTAAGTATACGATATCCACCCCTACTCCTGTGTCCAGGCATTTCGTAACCTGTTCATAAAAAGAGACTAGATTAGTCAGGCATGATCTGCCTGCTACGAACTTGTGCTGGTTTCCCCTCAGCATAATTTTTCCTGCCGGGCTCTCGCAAATGTGAGCCTTGATAATTTTTTCAAATACTTTGCCAAGGATGGAGGTGAGACTGACTGGCCTATAGTTGCCCGGGTCTTCCTTCCTCCCCTTCTTGAAAATGGGGACCACATTGGCCCTTTTCCTCTGTAGCTTGTATTCTTTTGAGCACTGTGTAGAACAGTCCCCATTCTCTTCTGAGGATCATTTCACAGGCTAAGGCAGGTGCCAATCTGACCCGCAGTTCACCACAGAACTCCATCACCCTATACGGCAGATAACAACTCCGAAAATGCATTTCACCACCCACTATGCATGTCATCGTTATGGGTCTGGCCTCTTTCCCCCCTGTCCATGAGGTGAGATCTACATGGAATAGGGACTGGGAACCCATATCCAGGGTTGCTCTGACTGCCTTGCCCCCGATCCAGGCGGTTACCATGTGGTGGTTCCATTCTCCTTCTTGTGCAACAAGCCCCAAAACTACAATCCATGGGCTCTCCCCTTTCTGTCTCTCTGCCTCTCTCACAGGGAGGAGTATATACAGCCGGCTTGAGGCCCAGCTCGCTCAGGCCCAACCCACATTCCCAGGAGATGTGCCCCGTTCGCCCACAGTGATAGCATACTACCCCTCTCGATGCCCCTCTTCATGGACCAGTCCACCTTTCCCCTTCACTCACTGGGCTCTCCTTTGAGGCCCGTGGGCCTTGCCCATACCCTCTCTCACTTTCTGAGTTAGGGAAGGCCTCAGCCAGGCAGAGGGCCTCCTCACTGGTCCTGGGTTGGTGTCTCCGTACCCACCTCTGGGTGTGTTCTTCCAAGTCCCAGAGAAACTGCTCTAATAAGATCTGGTCCATCACCCTCTCCCAGTCACACCAGATGGCTGGTAACCATTTATTAAGTGAATCCTAAAGAGACTGCACCAAGCCATGGGGCCGCTTAGCTTCTTTTGGTTTTCATGCTCAAAATGCCTGTCTGTAACTTTCCGGGGAAATTTCCACCCTACAGAGAATCACCACCTTGACAGCCTCATAATCTTGGGCATCTTCCCTCGACAGGGCCCGGTAGGCAGCTTGGGCCTGATCTGTCACCAAGGCGCCTAGCTGGTGTCCCCAGTGACTGCGATCCAGCCCCGTCTGGATAGCGGTCCTCTCAAATGCTTCTATGTAAGCTTCAGGATCATCTTCCCGTGTCATTTGGGGCATCTTGAATAGAGCAGCATTACACTGCATCCACTCTTGCTGGTGTGCCCCTGTAACTGTTGCACCTGCAGCACTTGCCCTATGGCCTGAATAGCTTGCGTAAGTAACTCCATGTGGGCTATCGCTGGTGGTTGCATCTCCGCTTACCCCTGGGTCGGGATCTCTGTCCCGCTGATGCCAAGAAGGTTCCCAGCCAATGCACCACTGTAATGAAAGGATCCTTGAGTGTTGTACTACCCGCCGGGATGTAGCCCCTCCCCTCAACTCATCTGCCACGACTTGATGTTATTCTATATAGAGAGAGGGTTCAATGGAGATCTTCTGCCTGAGAGGGCTTCCCCAGGAAATGGCAGTACTCACAATTCAGGTGCGATGTTACATGGGGCTCTGCCTCTCCTACACCCTGTCCACTCGCCAACCGGATGGGCATCAGCACAATGGTGGTTCAGTCTTGCTGGCTTGACCACAGCTTGCCTTGAGGGGAATCCCACATCCGAGTGGGCTTGGTTGGTATTTGTCCAGCTGCCCCTCCTGCTTCGATGAGTAGCCTTCCCTCCCTTGAGGCTGGCAAGCTATATATGTGTAATGTAGCACCTACTGCAGTGCCTCTGAGTAGGGTGTTTTGTTCTTACACGTCTTCTCTCTCTCTCTCATTATTTTTTTTTCAAAAGAAATAAACCCCTGGGGAGGAGAGGGATGTAGAGCTGCCAACCCTACGGGGGTCTAAAAGCCCTCCCCTCCTCTGCCTGCCGGCACTGCACTGGCTGTGCTGCTCCTCTCCTGTGCAGGAGCCTCAGCGTGGCTGGCATGCTCCACACCAGCATTCTCTGGTTCTGGCTTCTTCACCCTCCTGGGTTTTGATGGGGCTTTTAAATCTTCCTGCAGTGGCCATTCTGGCCACCGCGATTGGTCCAGCTGTTCCCCACTTGGGAAACAGCTGATTAAGCAGTCGGTGTAATTCCGGCTCGCACAGCCACGGCCACTGTCCCTGCTCCAGCTCTGGCTGCCCAGTGAGGGGGAAGTTTTCCCAATGGAGGGGGCTGTTTATGGTGTTTAGGGCCCATGGGGACTACCCTCTTCCCTTTTGGAGCCTGTGGGGGTGCCTCATTGCCCCACATGCTTATCTGGAATGGAAGAGGTGAAAGAACTCTGGATGCTTCCATGCTAAACTAAAGAGCTAGTTTCAAAGGACTTCAGTAGGCTTCAGGCACTTAGGTGTAAAACTTTCATAAGGGAAGGGAAATTCTGGGTTTCAGTCCTTTATTTTAGGATTACTCTAGTGGGGTGGGTATTGTTTGTTTTTTTGGTTTTTTAAGTAATAACAATTTAATTTGAAACACATAAGTAGTCCTAAGAGTAGGGAGCAAAACCCCTGACTCCACCTGGGCAGGCAAGGTTCTTTGGGTAAATCTGATATCTTTTAATAAACCAACTAAAATAGTTGGAAAAAAGATGCGCTCTCTGCCTGAAGAAGGGTGTTTGTTTGTACCCAAAAGCTTGAAAAGAAGAGTTTTTCCAACTATTTTAGTTGGCCTAATAAAAGATACCAGATTTACCCAAAGAATCTTGTCTGCCTATGTCCTTAGACCAACAGGGCTGCAAACAACACCCCTGACTCCACCTTGGCTTTTATATAAAAGATGCAAACTGCCATCACTTCCCCACTTTTAAAAAGAGTGATCCTTGCTAAATGTTTTCAAAGAACACCCATAAGTGCCTACCATCAGGGCAGGTTATGGACCTAACTGGACAAAGGCATCTCACTTATGACCCTAACTCAGATGCTTGAACTCTGGACACACACTCCTGTGTTTAGAGTTTCCTATTGGTTAGGTCTATGTGTCACATATGTTTTTTAATCACCTGTCTGAGGAACTCAGCGGTTCCCAGGCACCGTTCAAAGAGCCTAGCTGCCAAACAGCTTTTGGAGTGTGCTCTGGATTCTAGGCATCTATAAGGTAGTTATTGTTGTGCATAACCTGGAAGACCTTCTTTGGATGTGGACTGAAGCTGCTTCTTTTTACTGAATCTCATTTTCAGTGCAAGATTAAAGACCTAGATAGCCTTTTCATGTCAAATCATTACCTCCTTCAGGCTGAAGTCAAAGTTTACTTATTATTTCATGTGCTTGTTCCATTGATCTGCCTCATTGTCTGGAAAGTATTGCTACTCTTAAGACTAATCTGTGCATTTTATTGCTGGTGAAAATAGTACAGTAAGAAGGTACATGGATACATATTGGTAACTGTCAATGTACACACTCCTACACAGCCTACCAATCATATAACATAGTTTTGTTAAGTGTTGTATAAAGAGGAAAAGATACAAAGATAAATACTTATGCTTAAGACTATTCTATGCTTAAGACTATTTCCAATTATAATGGAGGAACTACATTGGCATAGTTGTTTATTAACCATATATAAATAGAAGGCCTAACAACATATATAATGTTGGAATACATCTCCCAATCCCTGGTACAATGTGTTGCTGAACTTCAGATGATCTGCTAGTCATTTTGTTTTTGTAGCATTTTTAAACTAATACACTTTCCTAATATGCCCTTGATAGCATTAACTTTGTAGTTCATGTAGTTTTGTAGTTCTCTGTTATTTGTTCAACAGGTCCTTCAGATGAAAATGTATTACATAATCTATGCTGCATAAACTCCAATTGCCTGTAAAAATTCTGGCTCAGTCAAGGCTGTTGTCAGACAGAGGGAAACTAGGTGAAAGGAACAAATTAAAAAGTTTTGTGCTTTTTAAATCATCTGTTCCGACAGTTTTTACTTGCATCTGATCTTCTCCTAGATTCTGTTCTAATTGTTTACCTTAAATAGCTTTCACTGATTTTGTATATTTGATGACTAATTTCCTGAAATCACTAAATATCAGTAAAAGCTATCTAAGTGACTTTCTCAATCAGCCATCTATTAACAAAAAATTGGAAGAGAGTCTTCTTTTTCTCGTGTCTCTATACCACATTTGACCATTTTGTTACACATGCTTGTGTTCATTTATTGTACTTTGTGAGGTCTTTCATTGTACATGTGCCATGAAGCAGCGGGCATTGAAGCAGATGTTGAATAGTCTGAGGCTCTGTGCTGCAGTCATAGATGGTTGAACCAATGGTATATGTGACAGGTGGCCTCCTCGAGGCCGATCTCCAGGGCCCGCCCCCTGTCTGGTGGGCAACCGCCTGCCTATCTCGCCTGCCACACCTTTGATGATAATTGATTCAATCTAATGTCAATTAAGCGGGAGGCTACCCATTGTAATGCCCCGATGCCAGGGGGCGATCTGCGGCTCCGACCTCCCCTAATACTGCAGCCCAAGCCTCGCAGATGGCATCATGGTGTTCACATAGTCACCGGTCCCATACTGGGCCCCAGAATTATCCACACAGGACCCCTCTATGATCCTCTCCTATCAGGCAGCCACTCCGCTGTCATCCAGGCTACCTAGCCCCCCCAAAGCTATTTTCCCCTCTCGGGTGTGGTCCCCCCGGGACCTTCGACCACTTGCCCTGGCCCACCTCCAGGCCAGTAGGGACCCCAGGCCCCCAGCTCTTGGGCATCCCTCACGGTGGGCCCCTGGCCCTTTTCACTCTCATAGTCCTGGCCCCAGCTTGGGCCAGTCAAGGGTACTCTTCCTTCAGGCTGGGTCTCTCTAGCCCCTCACTCGCATCCTTGGGCCTCACCGTGCCACTACTCCCTTTCTCCTAGGGCCAACAAACACATGGGTCACCCACCCGGTGCAGTGGGAGCTAGGGGTTAAGGCACCCTGACCCGCCTTTCACTGGGGTGATCACTGGCCTGGTATTTCCTGGGGGCTCCCGCACCACTGAGAGCCCCACCAGGCCACCCACTCCCGGCAGGGTGCAGTTTCAGGTCATGCCCAGGACCAGGAGCCTCCATTCCATCCCCTTGCAGCTCCTCCTTTCCTCCGGGTTGTTCTCAGCAGCCCTCCAGCCAGGCGATGTTGCTGCCTGCCTCCAGCAGCCAAACTGCCTTGCTTATATAGGCAGCCCTTGCCTCTAAAATGGCTGCCTTAATCAGGCACCTGGAGGCTGCCAGCTCCAGGCCCTTAAAGTGGCAGACACACCCTGTGCTCTGCCACAGTATAGCCTCACTTTTTCATTAGTTCCTTGAAGTGTTCAACTCCAGTATGAAGGCAGTTGATGGTTTGCCATGGTCCACCAGTCCCTGGTGGTAAGGACTCAGCTGCTGAAATGTCCATTTTTCCATTGTCGGGTATTTTCTTCAGACTCTCATTCCTCACCTGTAGTCATGTCTCCTTGAGTATAGCATTGAGAGGTTGGGTGATGGTGAGGAAGCTCCTGTGTGACTTCCGATGCTTGTGTGCTGTGGGATGGTCATACAGTGGGTCTTTCACATCTTCAGTTTGTCTTGATTGTTCTATTCTGCTGGCCAGATAGACCTACATATGCTAGATCTTACCTAGAGTTACCACCAATACTGTTCTGCTCAAGTATTCCTTTTCTCAGTAACACTGTCCCACTATACATTGCAAACAGTGCATAACAAAAGGAAAGACATATTTTACAGAAAATCTGGGGCTGAACCACACTAACAGGTAACCTTTACTTCTTGCTAATCAATCTGAAGATAGACATGCAAGATGTTGGTTTGCTCTAGGCTAGTGGCTCTCAAACTTTTTTGCACAGGACACATTTGTAAACATGAATGGCCAGTCCCAACCCAGTGCCCCTTTCTCCCAACCCACTGCCCCCTGCCTCTAGGCCCCATCCCCTCAGTGTGTGGGGCAGGGTGTGTGTGTGGCGGGGGGGTATGGGGGTCCCCAAGCAGCCCCTTGCAGGCTGGAACTCCACCAGCCTTCAAGGGAAAAAACATGTTTTCCCAGGATTTTCTTCTTTAAAGGAGAATCCATTTTTAAGTTAGTTCATGACTCTGTCATAGATTCATAGATTCGTAGATTCTAGGGTCGGAAGGGACCTCAGTGGGCCATTTAGTCTGACCCCCTGCCCCTAGCAGGCAAGAAAAGGGTTCCCAAACCTGGGATCATATGATCCCAGCCAGGTGCCTGTCCAGTCTCTTCTTGAAGACCCCCAAGGATGGGGCAAACACCACCTCCCTTGGAAGCCCATTCCAGATCCTGGCAACCCTGACCATGAAAAACGTTTTCCTAGTGTCCAGTCTAAATCTACTCTCCAATAGCTTATGGCCATTGTTCCTTGTTGTTCCAGGGGATGCCCTGGTAAACAGATCATTGCCTACTTCATGTTGCTGCCCCCTTATGAATTTGTACACCTTCACAAGGTACCCTCTCAGCCTTATCTTGGAGAGGCTGAAGAGGTTAAGGTCCCTTAGCTTTTCCTCATAGGGCCTTCCCTACAGGCCTCCAATCAGATGAGTGGCTCTTCTTTGGACCCTCTCCAGGTTTTCCACATCCTGCTTGAACTGCAGCATCCAGAACTGGACACAGTACTCCAGCTGAGGCCTGACCAGTGCTGTATAGAGAGGGAGAATCACCTCCCTAGATCTGTTTGTGAAGCACCTACGGATGCACGAGAAGGTGTGATTGGCTCTGCTGGCTGCTTCATCACATTGATGGCTCATGTTCATCCTGGAGTCAACAGTGACTCCAAGATCTCTTTCTGCCTCAGTGGTGCTGAGAATGTCGCATCCCAGCCTATAGGTATGATGGCAGTTTTTTCTCCCTAGATGCAGCACCTTGAACTTGTCCTTATTGAATTGCATCCTGTTGCTCTCAGCCCACTTTCCCAACCTGTTGAGGTTGGCCTGGATCTGGTTCCTCCTCTCCAGGGTGTTAGCTTCACCCCATATTTTTGTGTCATCCATGAATTTGGACCCCAAATTCATGGATTTGCTTCCCACCCCCTAGTCCAGATCACTGATGAAGATGTTGAACAGCACCAACCCCAGAACTGAGCCCTGAGGGACTCCACTGTGCACATCTTTCCAGGTTGACACTGACCCATCCACCACCACTCTCTGAGTATGACCTCTGAGCCAGTTTACTACCCATTCTACTGTATAATCATCCAAGGTAAATCTCCTCAGTTTATTTATAAGGGTGGTATGGGACACCGTGTCAAAGGCCTTCTTGAAGTCCAGATAGATAACATCCACCTTGACTCCTGCATCTAAATATGTGGTGGCCTTGTTGTAAAAAGAAACTAGGTTAGTGAGGCAGGACCTGCCTGCTATAAACCCATGTTGGTTACCCCTCCGCATCACATTAGCCAGCAGGCTCCCACAGATGTGTTCCTTGATAATTTTTGCAAGGATTTTCCCTGGGAAAGGGGTAAGGCTGAATGGTCTATAGTTCCCCGGATCCTCCTTCCTCCCCTTTTTAAAGATTTGGATGACATTGGCCCTCTTCCAATCCTCTGGAACCTGACCCAAGCACCAAGAGTGCTCATATATCCTTGCTAGTGGTTCAGCTATGACACTCGCTAATTCCTTCATCACCCATGGGTGGAGTCCCTCTGGTCCTAGTGATTTGAACATGTCTAGTCTCTTCAAGTGTCCTTTTACCGTGTCAGCACTGACCGTTGGTCAACTGATGTTCCCTTTGTTGGTGTCCGTGATGCATATTGAGCGTTCGTCTAGATTCCTATTTAAGAAGACAGAGGCAAAAATCTCACTGAAGAGCTCTGCCTTGTCCCTGCTATCTGTCACTAACCCCTGCCTGTCCTGTGGGGGTCCTATGCTACCCTACACCCTCTTTGTGCTCCCAACGTACCTAAAGAAGGATTTTTTTATCGTCCTTAATCTCTGCCGCTAGCCTGAGTTCTAGAGCTGCCTTGGCCTTCCTGACTGATGCCCTGCAGATGGAGGCCAAGGAAGTGTACTTGCCCTTGCTAGCTACTCTCTGCTTCCACTTCCTTTATGCTGCTTTTTTTGCCCTTAAGGTATCCTGGATGACCCTGGTTAGCCAAAGGGGTTTTCTGACCCCTTTGCCCCCTTTCCTCTGCCATGGGATTGTCTCACTCTGAGCCCAAAGAATGGTATCCTTGAGGAATGACCCCCTGTCCTGGACCCCCAAAGCATCTAGGCTCTTGGTTCCTAGTACCCTGCTAACCAATCCCCTGAGTCTATTAAAGTCAGCTTTTTTAAAGTTTAGCACCTATGTCCTGCTAGGTATAATGCCCCCTCTTCTCTGGATAGTTAATTTTATCATTTGGTGATCACTGTCCCCTAAGTTGCCTTGAATCTGCAGGTCCCCCACCAGGTCATCCACTGTGGCCAACACCAAGTCGAGAAAGGCGTTACCCCTGGTGGGACTCCTTACCTCCTGTGTTAGGTAGAGGTCCTGAATACAGGTTAAGAACCTGCGTGAGTGGTTAGATCTAGCTGACTGTTCCTCCCAGCATATGTCTGGGTAGTTAAGGTCCCCCATGACTACCATGTCTCTAGACTGCACAGCCTCTGAGAGCTGCCTGGAGAATTCCTCATCTACCTCATATTCCTGGTGCAGAGGCTGTAGTAGACCCCCATCACCAGGTCCCTTTCCCCCCAACCCCCTTGGATCCTAACCCACAGAGTCTCTTCTTGCCCATCCTCTGATCCCAATTTGATTATGGAAGATGTGTATTGTTCTTTGACATAGAGAACAGCACCCCCTCCTTTTTTCCCTCCTCTATCCCTCCTGTACAACCTTTAGCCCTCTATTCCTACCACCCCATCATGAGTAGAGTCCCACCAGGTTTCATTAGACCCACTAGGTAAAAGTTATTGCTCATAAGCAAGAATTCTAGATCCTCTTGCTTGTTTCCCATGCTCCTGGCATTTGTATATATACACTTAATTCCCCTGGTGGCTGCCCCTGGAACACCCCTATACCACTGTCTAATAGGTTCTTTGATACTTACCTGGGCTGATCTTGTGGGTATCCCATGGTTCAGTGTTCCATGGATCTCTCCGTCCTTGTCCTCCCCTTCCCCTGATGAACCTATGTGCAATACTATTCAGTTAGAACTCAGACACTTAATGAAGTACAATAAAGTGTAATAAAGAGTCTTCTGTAAGACCCTCTTGGTTTTGAGGGATTAATGAACATCTAACAGGACTAAAATGAACCAAGGAAATAACCTGAACAGAAGAATGGAGCACTTAGAAGCGCCCTCACTTTTCGGACATATGAAGAACATGTTTAAATAAGGAAAGGTTTAAATAGGACTTTATATCTGTATCAAAAGATACATTACCTCTCCCATGATGACTCTCATGTAATACATTCTGCAACACAGATGGGAGATCTCTTTGGATCATGGAGATGTTAGCCTACAGCAGGGCTTTCTAGCTACTAAGCTGCCATGGGCTAAACACTCCACGGGCCACACTAATGGAAACCGTATGCCATGGACTACAGCAGGGGGAGTCACAGGTGCCCCCTGCTGCACCATGTGTCCACAGGGCACCCTACCCCTGTACTATGAGTATACTCCCCCTCCTGCTGCACTGTACACATGCATGACCCCAGGCTCACCTCCAGCTCCCCATGGTCTGGGTCTGGCCAGGGACATGGGATACTTGTGGCAAGGCCAAGGGAAGAAAATCTGGCCTCAGGCATGTGCTGGTAGCAGCAGATCTGGTGCAGCAGACAGCATTTATAGTGAATATACATACTCCCACTTATAACTACTGTTTCCAATTATACTTTCAAAAGTGTCCTTTTCTTGAAGCACGGGTAGCTCCTAGCACCCTAAACAATGTTAAAATGTTTTCCCTCCCTTATCTCTCTTTATACATCCACAATTCATTAGTGACTTCAACATCAGTTCCTTACAGTGAAGATCCTCTTGTTTTCATTTTGTTTGAACCAGATGAGGTGACAATCTACATTTCATTTGTTGTTCTTCTGTACTAAAAATTAACAGTGACTAGGAACTTTATTTCAATAGTGTTTTCTATAAATCATGCCTGCTAAGCTATGGCCCCTTGTCAGATACATTATATCTATAGATTGCATGACCCCCTGTTTAGTTATAGAAATGGTTCTCAACATTTTTAGACTCAGGACTCAAAGTACCCCTCAGACAATGCCAGCTTAGTTTTCACTCACTTTTTTGACTGCAGAAAAATAACAGGAAAATTTTTGTTGCAAAGAACACTGACTACAACAGAGTGTTTTAATACCATGACTTCTATTTGAATTTTTGGATTTATGTTTTGAATCATGATTGGGCACCTAACAGTGCTAACACTGTGTAGCACCCTTGAAAGGATCTCAAAGTACCCTAGGGTGTGTAGGAATCCTGGCTGAGAATCACTGAGTTATAGTATCTTATACTAAGGCTATGTCAATGAATAGAGACTAGCAGTAAAGGACAAATACAGTTTGTCTGAGTCAATATAAAAAATCTATAACTACTTTGAAGCATGGGCCAGTTTTTCCTGTATCATTAACCCAGGTTATAATACTCAATTTTACCTGTAGTTTTGACATGACAAAAAAACCGTAACAGATTTCCCAATGTCTCTTTTTACTTTAAAACCAATAAGATATCTCAGGCGATTTTCTTAGATTTTTCAATCCCTAAGAAATGTTCGCATATATTTTAATACAAGTTTCCATAACAAAATTCTATCTGGTACTGAGAGCTCTCCCCTTAAAGAGGGTCTGGAAAGATGCTCTCCCAACTCCTGTGTTAACACACTTAGCACAGGATTTCTGTGCTGTTTTCTTCAGGGTTTCATCCTTAGCTGTATCTCTGGCAAGCACAGATTGTGTTTGATTTGAGACTGGATATTTTTCAAGCAATCAACATGCACATTTAATTCTGGCTTTTGTTCAACTCTACTTCTCAAATATTCTATAGCAGGGGTCAGCAACTGATGGCCTGCTGGCCAGATCCAGTCCAGGGAGCCATTTGATATGGTCCACTTGACATGGCCCTTCAGCAGAATTTGGCAGCAGGGAGCCTGGGCAGCAGTTGCTGTCCCATGCCACCGCAAAGAAAAGTGCCTCTTGTGGGTGATCTCCCTGTTCCAGTTCTGGGAAAGTTGGTGGTGGCAGCTGGTTCATAGTGCTATTCTGTCACCTCTGACATGAAAATAGGTCAATTCAGCCCATAGCCTTAATAGGTTGCTGGCCACTGTTCTGCAGAATATGACAGTAACTGTAAAATAGTCCTTAGGTTTCTATTCTATCTGTAAATCATATATTTGTAGCTGGAATAATACCTACTGAAATCTTAGTATGGATTTTGCTAGGTTGTTTTTTTTTTGCAATGATTCTAAGCTTTTTTATGATCACTTTCAGTTAACAGTGACCTTCCATAAACAAAGGCATAAGCATGCACATAATCATTGCCTAAAGCAAACACCTCTTTATGTATTTCCCTTTATTAGTTCCTATGAAGCATAAGCCATTGGTCTGCACTACTGTAAAGGGTTTGTGCCAAAATCATCATTAGAAGCATCTTTGGGCAATTTAGTTTTACTGTTTAATGTCACATTACTTAAGGACTGGGGATTCTAATTAACTCCTTCGGACCCCCTCTACATGTTACATTTAAGGCATGATTAACCATTTAATCGTGCCTTAAGTTGTCACCCAGCTACATGATTAACCAATTAATAATAAAAAAAGCAATACAAAAAAAGCAAAAAATGTGCAATAACTTTGCAGCTTGTGCTAATCATGTCTTTAATAGAATGTGTGGCCAGGTGCTCCCCTGTGGCTGGGAGCCTCAGCAGTTGAGGGGCTCCCAGACACAGGGGTGTACCACCTGCTGCCAGCCCCATAGCTGACAAGGCTCACAGTGGTGGCAGCATTCCCAGCACTGCCCCTGCTGTGAGCCAAGAGCTGCGGGGCTCACATCAGGGGCAGCATCATTGGCTATGGGGGTCACAGTGGTGACAGCATTCTCCCCATTGCCTCCACTGTAAGCCCCTCACCACATGAGGCTCAGAGTGGCAGTAGTGTTTTTCTCACTGCCTCTGCTGCAAGCCCTGTAGCCAGCAAGACTTGCAGCATGGGCAGGATTCCCAATGTTGTCCCCACAGCAAGGGCCCCAGCCCACGTTGGCTGTAGGACTTGCAGCTGTGGGAGTTGGTGCAGTGGGAGCGCATGATCATGATCTGCACAGGTGATAAGGTGCAATGGGATCTAATGCATGATCCCACAGCCATGCCTCCTTCCATGCATGTGCAGCATGGCAGGAGGTGCAATTGTGTGGATCATGCATTAACCATCACATCTTTACCTGTACATATAGGAGGGCCCTCAGTTTCTCAAACTTTTGTGCAAGATTTTCACTGTCTGTTTTTTGCACAGTCACATTCTCAGGCTTCTCATTTGGGCAGCTAGATTAGACACAAATGTCTTTATGAAGTTTTGCTTTCTAAGAAATCTGTCTATCCTGTCCATATCAATTGGGACAGACATGCTGGTGACAGCTTCAGCCTTACTCTGTTCTGTGGGCCTCACTTTGTTAGCTTCTGTCCCAGGTAGCTATTTCTATGACAGAGAATTCACATTTTTGTTTGTTTAGCTTTAGCCCAGCAGCTCTTCAACTACTTTGCTGTACTTCTCTTGCCTGTGTTAGGCTATAACCTGTTGAGGTTAATGCTGTCTTTACCTATATCCTCAAAGTGTTATACACTGTTATGGGGCTAGAGATACAGTGCTGGTGAATAATTACTAACAGCCAAGGAGTCTGATAGATAACGCATGAGGTACCACTTGATCAGTATTGTATAACATGAGTACAATGCAATATATTAAGGTTGTTTCTTATAAAATCCTTTTCAGATACAGTTTTCCTACAGACAGGAGGGCAGTAACACCCATCAGTAATCACAATCTCACCATCCAACAATTAGCTCTCTACAGCAAATTTAATTTGGTTGGTTCTATTGAGTACAAAAAGAAACCACTAAAACAAATGATAGTCATAAATGCCAGCTAGTCATAAATACAGAATGGTTTCCATAACCTAAAGGCAAGAACTAAATTCACACAGAGACACTACATAGATGGTTATTTACTTTTTCCTATTTGTATTGAAAATGAGCCCTTCAAACTTTGCCTATTCATCTTTTTTTTTCTATTTTTTTAAACTTTGTTTGTAAAAAATATGTCATGGAAAAAAGCAGGCAAAGTAGAGGCCAGGGTTGCAGTGTATTAATCTTTTGTTCTCACATAAATGGCCTATTTTCAAGATTTGATAAATTCTCAGTATGGTCCTCAGATCTCTTCAAATGTATTATAGTTATTTTGTGGTCTATAAGTAATTCTGTCATGTGTGCGCGCCTTGGTTAACCCTGTAATCCATTCTTATTCTGTCGGTTTTGTCTCAACTTGCCAACGTTTTGGCAGGGCTACTTTTGTTCTCATTATTAATAATATAATTCAAGAAATGCTTTCCCTAGTAATATCCTGAAATACTGCTGTGTCCCGTGTAATGGACAGAACAGGAAAAATCATTTGTATGAGACATCATTTGAACATTCCCCCCCTCCCAATATGCAGTTGGATTGACTTGCATCTAGTCTTTCAAGTGAGTTATGAAGAAGCAGTTTATTTGGAATCTCTAGGGACAAATACAACAACTCTCCTATTTTATTATAGGAAGAGATTGTACACAATTTATAGGCAGTTGTGTAAATGTTATAATCCCACTGTATGACAGATCAAAGGGGGCCTACACATACTTGAGCATATTGGGGCCTAGATTTTTTACACCACCCTTTTGGGTGAAGACAATGACATCAAGTCAGAAGTACCTATTTCTCATGACTATATGGCCTTATGGTCAAAGCAGTGGAGAGCAATAACCACGGATTTTACTCTTTCCTATGAGTAATTCTGTAGTGGGCAAAATGTGGAGTTGGAGGACAACTGTGAATTTTCTTCTTGCACCTCTTCCCCCAAAAGCAAAATTCGTGGAGACTTTTACAAACCTTGGAACCATACTCTGCAGTGGATTTAAGGGGTTAGTATCATTTCTTGGGTCTCTCAAAAATTGGGGTCAGTGAGGTAGTGAAGAGAAATTTTTTGACTTAGTATCAGGATTGTATGCTTGTTGGCACTGACCATTTTCAGGTTATCATATCAAACCTTAACCTATTGACCTTTATCACGGAGAAATATTAATGAGAAACGCTGACTTGTGTGTAGCTACATTTTTTGTCCTTTTGTAATGATTCATGAACCTGTAACCTTCCACATCTAGAAGGATTAGAGCAACATACAGTGTTCCAGGTAAGGCTATACTAGAACTATGACATAAAAACTTTATTTCAGAGGATCCTTTATATAAGCAGATTTTATTCTCTGCTCCCCAAAAGGAACCTAAAGCACTTCCTTGTAATTTCTGGATGTATGCCTCTAAATCACCTTTCTCAAACAAATAATAAGCCTTGCCAGAGTTTTACCTTTTATTACTCTGTGAAAGATGGCGCACTAACAAATGTGACATTGGCTGTCTGTTACCTCTTGTAAGTAGACAGTGCTGCAGTGATTATTCTGGATAAAGAAATAAAAGTAGCACATGTAGAAAGCAATTTCTTAACTTCACAGATTTATCAAATTCTGTGCATTTCACTTTATTCCTGACTTAAAGGTCTGCAAAGACTGAAAATTCATGATCTACATATGAATCTGATACTTTAAGACAGATTTTCCAGTTCATTTTTGTTAGTATATTATGTTATTGTCATTCTTATATCTTGGATTATTCCATGTCTAACTGAACTGCAAGTAAATGTATACGTGGTGGGTGAAAGACGGTTTTCTCTTGTGCCAGAAATCTTAAACAAACATTAGAAAATAAACAAGTAGCAGACAGAGCAGCTTTTTTTCATATGAATGTTTTCCTTTTTCTTTTTTATGATTTCATGTATATTCCACCAAACCATAAAATGGAATTGCGATAAGGGAGATATGTCAACTACTTTCACAGAGAACACCCCTCAAATCAATCCCAGCTGAGTTTAGTACATGTGTGAGCACAGGAATAGCTCAAGTGGACAATTTCTGACCACTTTACATTTTTATGAAATGCTGGCCATGGACAATGGACAGATACATTTCTACTCAGGTCTCTCAGCTGTCTTCAGCACAGTAAAGCATAGTATGCCACTTGCTCAACAGAAAGATGCAATTGTCCAAAGCTGGATCAAATTACTCAACTCTGAATGTTCAAAGAAGTTTGTAATGGGAAACTGCTTCTTCTCATCTGAGACCCTTACTTGTGGTGTACTTTAGTCACTCTCATTCTATCAGCCACATAAATAAATTTAGTAGGGCAGTGGTTTTCAACCTTTTTTCATTTGTGGACCTCTAAAAAAATTTAAATGGAAATGCAGATTCTTTGAATTGTAAGTGTGGGTATTCACATACTTTTGATTGATCACAGTCTTCTTTTGTGAACTCCTTAGACATAGTGTGTGGACCAGCAGGGGTCCACAGACCACAGGTTGAAAACCACCGCCCTAGGGAATATTTCAAAATACCATGGCCAAAGAGTATGTGTATACTCATTCTTCACATCAAATCCTAGCAACATTACTTTCCATCTGTCTCAAGTCAGCTTCCAATGAATGAGAAGTTGCTGACTCAAACTGAATTTGGGCAAGACGGAAACAAAATTAGAAAGAATAGGAAAACACTTTGAAGACCTAGCCAAAGCGGTGATATCAACCTCAAAATAACCACTCTTCTCTCCAGTGTTCAAGCCTTAGGGTTCAGTGACATCCTGCACTGATATTTCCAAATATGAAATCTGTCAAAAGTGACTTTATCCCTCTATGAGGAGCCAGCAGGCTGTGCATATTCACATCTTCTCAGATGCTGACTTGGCAATTGCTTTAGACAGATTCATGGCTTCCAGAATGCACTAATATAGTATTTTGTACTTTGAATGACAATGATAGCCTTCAACTTGGGCAGCTGATCAAAATTCATCACTCCAACTGCTAAGCAACAAGTCAACATGAACACATCATTCTAGTATAATGAACATTACACTGACCCTTCACTGAATACTGGATAATATTTTGGGTTCTTCTAATCTTAATCTTTGGCTGTGTCCAGCTTCCTTCCTAGGAATGGACTCTAGCTCCACTCTTCAAGCGTAACGGCATTAGGAGATTAAGGGTGAATCAAAAGCAGGAGTCATATGGAACTCCTTTTGATCAGAGGATTTTTATAGCTAGCTTCTGTAAAAGCTATACTCATCACTTCACAATGCATAGGAAAAACAATTAAATCATATACTTTCTTCCCAAGCAAGATGGAAGAGACAAGAATCAAATTTAGATTGTAAACAATTTGTACCTGTCTTTATACAAGTGTGAACAGCAGCTAGCACAGATGAGTTCTGAATAGGAATTTGAATGATACTGAAGCACAGTGTCTTAGTGCTCAATACCATGGTGACAAATATGGTATTAATAGCTTAGATAACCTACCTAGACCAGATTTACATTTAAAAGTGAAAAGCTGCATCTCCCCTTACTGATCCGTTGAATCATTCAGTCTCTCAACTGGTATGTTTTGCACGTCTCAAAGTAAAAACGAATTTAAATAATCCCTGATTTGTTTTTTCCCAAAGGTGTGTTTCATTTCAGCCTTCAACCACACAATAAAAGTACAGAACTATATCTACTGGATATAATATAATAAGTAAACAAAAGGAAATGGAGAAAAGATTTACATTTTGTTACCATTTATCCTAAAATAATGGATTAGCAAATTAATGGACTTCCTTCTAAATCCTATAGCACTTGACAAGCTTCTGTTTAATTCTTGTAAATATAGTTCCAGTCAGGTCAAGAATCAGTATTACTGTAATTAGCAGTGAATTTGTACAGGCTTCCACTTATGCGAGAACTTTGTTCCTCACATCTGTTTGATTCTTGGTGGCAAGCCCAATTTACAAAATGAAACAGATTTGGAAGTTTGAAGTGAGAGAACTAATAACTCTTACCCTTTGGTCTGTCTGGCAGTGACCAACATCCCATATAGAAAACAAGATAAAAAACAAGACTAAATCCTTAATTGGTATACAGTGTCATGATTCATGTCAATGGAGCTCTTCAGTGGATCTTTGGATATTGATCAAGGATAAATTTATATGAACAGAACCCAAACCATTTTTAGGTAAGAACCCTAGGAAAACTACCTTCTTTGCTAAAATCCATTCTATCATCCAATCTGCTCTGGCCCCTTCAGCCATATTCAAAACTTATAAATAACACAACTTTTCTTCTTTCATGTCAAGAAAAAGAGTTCACATTTCTGAAGTGATATCACCATGATTAAACCCCAGAATATGTGGAGTTATGTGAAGATATGATCCAGTTGGACTCTGGGGCTAGGGACAGACATTCAAAAAGCCTGATCCTGAATTAATTCAATCTTTGCAGGTTAGTTTAACATGGCTAGGCTAAATCACTTTGTAACTGCACAGACATTCCAGAAATGCAGGCACATGCCTGCAATGGCTCAGACTAGAAGATGGAGGTACTAGAGCAGCCCCCCTCACCCTTCATTCAACAGAGCTGAGCTGGGGGGTGGGGGAAGGGCCTGGACCTAGCAGGATGCTCTGATTAGCCCATTAGGGAACTGATAAACGTGTTTATCACCCCCAACTCAGTGTTTATCACCTAATTAAGAAAACAACAGAGGGACATTACCAGCTACCTGTTGATTCTGCCTGTTGCTTCTATGTGTTGATTCAGCACAGACCGTAGTCAGCATATGGTCTGCTAGCTAATACACAGACACCTCCCCAGCAAGGCAGAGTGGAGTGGGGAATTCCTGCATAGCAGAGAGTTGTGGGAGAGCAGTCCACAGTCTCTGGAGCTGCAACCAGAGAGCAAAGGGGAGGGGACAGCTCTGGTGTGGAGCAGAGAGCCCTGCTCAACGCAGAGAGCATGCCAGGATGCTGGGGGAGTCTAATTTATATTAAACCAGCAAGGGGTCTGGCACAGACATTGCATAAACTGGTTTGATCCAAATCAGTTAAGTCTGATACTACATTCAACTAGATTTATCTCAAACCAGGTTCAGCCATTTTCATACTGGTTTATATACACTGAACATCTGTTACAAGTTTAAACCAGTTTCTGATCACTTAAACTGGTTTATGTGTAATGTCTGTCCCTAGCCCAGAAGGTTGAGAGAGAGACTTGGTTATCTCCTTTATCATTAGTGGCAGCTGTCACAGGTAAGAGTGCAAAAGTGAATGAGGATCAGAGAAAGAGTAGATAGAGGAGAAGAGGAGAGATGGCTGACTTCAGAATAAGGTGAAAAAACAAGTTGGTTTCCTTTTTCTTCACTATTATTAATTATTAGCAATGATTATTCTAAGAATGTAGAAAATTAATAGATCTATATTAGAATTTTAATTAATAAGACTGCTATTTATTACAGAAAAAAAGTTGCCAGGTGTTACAGACATATTTTTCTCCTTTCTGTGGCCTGTCAGTGAAGCATATTTTCTTACCACAGCCAGGGTGCTTCCATTTCTAAGGAAAGGAGTATTGCATTCTTCAAATTATATTCATTTTAGATTATAGGGACAGGTGGAAATTTCACTATAGTTTATCAACTTTAGGAGGCAGGGACTGTTGTCATTGTCCACAGTGCTTGCCAATGGCCTTGGCATGAAATTACAATTAATGATGTATCACTGTGTTATTTAAAGGATGTCAAACATATGGACCATTACTTCAGCCAAAAGATATGAGATGTTTTCTGGCAGTGGCACATAACATGGTATATTTTTCTGATATAGCAGAACAATTTTGCTATTCTGAACACAAAACTGTTAAATTACCTAAATCTATCTGGTATGACTTTAGAGCATTCAAAGTTCACACTTAATTGCAGCCCAATTTTAAAGGTTCAAGGTATTTAAGATATGAGTTAATAATTTGTTAATCTTTTTTTCTATCTGTCCATCTACATACCAGTTTCTAAATAGATATCAAGTTTTCCCAAGGGGGTGCTTTAAACTATACTCATTAGAAAGATATGAGTATTCATCCACACTACACAGGCTTAGAAGCTTAGTTTTAATCACTGCTAATGAAAGGAATGATTTAGTGGGTGGAAAAATGAATATTAGAAAGAGCATTTAGAAATGTACATGCTTTCCTCAACAAAAGTGAACAGAATCTTATTATTATGCACATTAAATTCATTTCACACTTGCAAGGGACATGAAACAACTTCAATTTAATGTTTTAAAATGTAAAATCATACTACAATATGTGCATATATGTTTTGTAACATATAAATAACTGCTTTGTAAATTACATGCTATTCAGACAGCTATAATATGCAGGATTTGTACAATAAAGGCACTAGTCAGTTACAAAATCAGTCCCACATTATAACATTATTTGCATGAGGTGATCAAAAATGTTCTTATCACAGCTGTACACAAGCCAATCTGTTTTACAGAAATAAGAGCATTTGTCTTTTGACTAGCATTCATAGTTTCATACTTGGTAGGGTCGAAAGGGATCTGAGCAGATCATCAAGTCCAAACCCCTGCCACTGGCAGGAAAGAATGCTGAGGTCAAACGACCCTGGCTAGGTGATTATCTAGCCTCCTTTTGAAGAGCCCCAGGATAGAAGCAAGCATCACTTCTCTTGGGAGTTGGTTCCAGATACTAGCTGCCCTGACTGTGAAGTAGTGCCTCCTGATATCTAGCCTGAATCTACTCACAGTCAACTTATGGCCGTTATTTCTTGTTACTCCCGGTAGTGCTTTGGGGAACAGGGACTCTCCCATTCCCACTGGTCCCTCTTGGCCAGTTTATAGATAGCCACCAGATCCCCTTTCAGCCTTCTCTTGTGGAGGCTGAACAGGTTCAGGTCCCGTAGCCTCTCCTCATAGGGCCTGCCTTGCTGCCCCCTGATCATGAAAGTGGCCCTCATCTGGACCCTCTCAATGCTGTCCACATCCCTCCTGAAGTGTGGCGCCCAGAACTGGATGCAGTACTCGAACTGTGGCCTGACCAGTGTCACATAGAGGGGCAGGATCACCTCCTTGGACCTGCTTATGATGCATCTGTGGATGCATGACAAGGTTTCCTGACCGCATCCTCACATTGTTGGCCCATGTTCATTTTGTAATCGATAATGACTCCAAGATCCTTTTCTGCCTCTGTGCTGATGAGAAGGGAGTTCCCCAGCCTGTAGGTATGCTGCTGGTTCTTCCCCACAGGTGCAATACCTTGCACTTGTCAGTATTGAATCCCATCCTGTTCTCATCCACCCACCCCTGTAACCTGTCCAGATCTAGTTGCAGCCTGTCCCTCTCCTCTAGTGTCCCCACTTCTCCCCACATCTTAGTGTAATCCGCAAATTTGAACAAGGTACTTTTCACCCCCTTGTCCAAGTAGCTGATGAAGATATTGAACAGTGCAGACCCGAGGACTGAGCCTTGGGGAACCCCACTGCCCACATGCCTCCAGGTTGAAAATGACCCGACTGCCATCATGGGCCAGTGTTCTGGAAAATGGCAAGTGGGTTTTTAATCAGATGAAGTTCTTCAGAATGGAAATTTTTGAACTGGGACCTAATTTTTTGTACCAGTGAAAGGCAGGAAACTACCAATCTGTTATAAACAGAATAAATTAATCGGCTTAATTCTCCACTTTTTTGTACCTATGTAATCATATACATCACAGCAAAGCAGAACTAAAAAGGTATCACTTTATTTTGGTAGTAGCATATACCCTCTTACATTTGTATTTTGTTTTCTCAGATGTAAATAACTTCAGTATCTATAATGCACTAAAGAAAAAGGGCCTAACATTCTTTTTTTTTTCCTGTGTCAAGGTATTCTACTTGATTTTTCTGTTTATTCTTATCCCTGTTATTGTGAAAGCTAAAAGCTATAAACTACCACATCCACACAAGGGTGGCCGTGTGGTATGTGGTACTGCAGACATGTCTGTAGCAGCACATACTGCACATTCAGCTGCTCTCCATGCTGCTTGAAGCATTGTGGGGCGGGGGGGGGGGGGGGGGCCTGGCCAGCTAGAGCCACAATCAAGCTGCCAGCCAGGCTCTGACCCCAGACAAGGCTTCTGGGACCAGTCCAGTGCTGGCCTCAGCTTCCCCTAACCCATGTTGTGTAACCTGCTGCTTGCCAGAGGGCATGTGGCACAGGCATTCCCAAGGAACAAGTAGAAGCAACACAAAATGTGCTGCTGCTTCTTGTCCCCAGGGAAACAAATGTCCATGCTCATGTGGACATGGCCAATGTCTATATAACAAGGCAAGATATTTAAAAGTAAAAAGGGGCAAACTAAAAGAAAAAGGAAAAAAAAGAGGACCAAAATATTATATAAAGAAGACGAGACAGTAATGAAGATTGTAATAACTGAAAATAAACTATACAGGGAATACGTATAAGATCATAGAGATGGAGAGTAACATTCTCATGCTCTTAAAAATCAATAGGCACATCCACACATGCAGGGGGATGTGGTTGCAGTGGCACTAATTTGGGCCGGAGACTTGTGCCTTAGAGTATGTGCCTGAACATGCGCTTTGGTGCAGGGCAAATTCTACTGCTTTGGGGAAGCTGACCCTACCCAGCTTCTCCCAGATCTTCAGCCAGGGGGAGCTGGAGGTGGTATAAAGAGGTACCCTAGCAAGTAGCTCAGGGCTACTTGCCCTCAGGACCTTCTCAGGCCTAGGCAGTTGGTGTCTGGGGATACTAGCCCTCTATGCCAGCTGGACTACAGCATCAGCCCTGATCTAGTGGCCCGTGCACCCTATACGTTCTGCAGCAGTCTGGCAGCAGGGACTGCCACCTGGCTGTGATCTGCGACAGCATGTACTTCGCTTGGATCTGCAGCCCCATGGCTGTGTGCCTGCTGGACACAGAGAGGGACTGCATGGCCACCTGGGCTGTGGTATGGGCACTCCATCAAAGCTGCCTGAATCTCTAGGCTAGCTATCAGTGGGCCATGACTGCACAGCAGCACTACTGTGTCCAGGCAGCCTGGTATGGGACCAGAGTCAGCCTGGTCTGGGACCAGAGTCAGCCTCCTGAAGGCAGCAGTGCACCACATACCCTGCATCAGCACCATGGCATGTCTCCTGCATAATATTTGTAAGTCCCAGGGAGAGGTCTTTGAGCCGCAGGGGATAGAGTAGGCTCACTATGTAGCACAGCACATCCAGTGACAGCCACATCAGAGCCAACCAAGAACAGTGTCACAGGCAAGAACCACCCCCTCTGGCAGCTGCACATGGAAGCCAGAGTGCGTGATGTGATCACCACGCACCTGCTTGCCCACCCGCCCAAGTAGGGCACCAGCCTTCTCACCACCAGTGCCAGGCCACCCACCCAGAGGCCTCCATCCCCACCCACTGCCAGGACTGCAATAACATAGGCAGTGTGGCTATAGTGAAATCTAAAGCAATTTTATTTACCTTCCCCCCCCCCCCCCCCCCAAAACTGTCCCAACACCAACAAGGCCCACAATCCCCCATGTGAAACCCTTCATTTATCCAGGGCCCCCCATGTACAAACCCAAGGAAAATCAGAAAGTCATGCAGACTATTTACATGTGTACCAGGGGAAAGAGAGAGAGTCCTGAGGGGTGGGGGAAACACCAGGGGAGGAGGCACAAGGAGAAGGAAATCAGCTGTTGGCAGCCCCATGGCCCTAAGATGGGCCTTGGGCCTGAGTCCGATCAGCTCATGTATGGGGGCCACACCAACATGGCTAGGGCACCAGCTGCTCTGGGGAGGAAGGTGGGGCACTCTTCCTGAGGAGCAGCTGTAGAAAGTAGGTCCAGGACCGTGGGGGGGGGATGCAGGATTAGTGTCCCTAGACAGCTGCGGCAGGCCTATGAGGACTGCTGGGGTGCAGCTGTGCCAGCAGTCAGCGAACCTGCTCCCAGCTGAGCTCTGCCCCTGGTGTTCGGGCTGCAGGCTGGCCGTGGGGGACGGGGGGTGGGGT
>NW_005842972.1:451304-458876 GCF_000455745.1 Alligator sinensis | reverse complement strand
GGCTGGGGTGGGGATGGTGGCCAGGAGCTGCTCCACAACCCTGCTCCTGTGTGACAGCAGCATCTACGGAGACCAAAAGTTGGCACAACTTCTCAAAGTTGTCTCAGACCAGGTACCATTCCTCCCATACATTACCAACCAGCTGCTGGAGGGCCACCTTCCCAGGCCATACATCCTTCAGGGCCCAGGCCAGGGCCTGGTCATAGTAGAACCAGAAGAGCTCATGCAGGACCTCATCTTCAGCTACAGCAACATGGCATAGGACAAAAATAAGTCTTGGCAAGGTTCCCCAGGTGAGGTAGCCTTACATTCAGGTGCAGGGCCAAGCAGACAGCCCCCAAGCCACAGCAATGTGGGCCCAGCACCCTGACAAGGACAATGTCCATCCTGAGGTCTGGCTGTCCCTTCCCAGTATGTGTACAGGTGGCCTGCTGCCCAAAGGGCCCTCCCCCTCCATGAGGCCCCACCTGAAGGGACCCTCCCGGGGACAAGCACCACAGCTGTCCCAGCCTGCAGCACCCAGAATCTCTCCCTACCAGGATAGATATGGTGTTCTAGAACCCCCAGCCTCTCAGACATTGGACCCAGATGGGCACATGACTTTGGCAACACCACCACTTCCCCCCGCCATCATGGCCAGGACCAGCTCCATCCAGCTAGGAGTGCTGGTGGGGCAGGGGGGCTGCCCTGCTCTTACTGGGAAGGAGACCCCTGCATTACAGAGGAGTAGAGGTCTGGAGTGAAGATCAGGAGAGGAGGGAGGCAGGTGGCAGTTTAGGTTTGGGGTATATGCAGGAACCAAGGAGGAGTGGCCCAGGGGAGAAAGGAGGAGAAAGGGGGTGGCGGGGAGAAGCTCCCAGTTCCTCATGCCCTGTGCAGCACTTATCAGGCCTCAGCAACAGGTGGCTAGCTCAGCTTGGAGACCTCAGTTCCTGGGCCTGGGTTTGTGGGGTGAAACTGGAGCTAGACCAGGCTTCTGATGGGAGTGAAGCCTGGTGCCAAGGCCACTGGGGTGCAGCCTCCACTGGCCTGGCTGGCACCTCAGGCCACTCCTGAGGCTCCTTCCCACTTCTGCTGCTGTCTCACAGGACGTGGGGGACCAGTTGCTCCAGGCTTGGTTTGAGCCTGGTTGTGGCAACCTCTCTGGCCTATCGCATGTGTCCCTCACTGCTGTCACTCCCTCCAGCTGCCTCACTGCACTCAGCCATGGTCCTGCTGCAGTGCCCAGAGTCTCCTGCTATTGTGTCTAGGCTGCAGCTGAGACCTGGGTGGCTCAGCCTCCAGAGGTAGGTACAGATAGTCAAAAAGCCCAAGGCAGAATAAATTCAGTCTTTGCAAGTTAGTGCAAACTGAACAAGTTAAATTGAAAAAGAAGTGAACAGACATTTATGTAGCAGGCTTACATTTTCAGAGCTTGGGTTGTATCCCAGGATTGAGGGTCTACTGTTTGATTGGTGGAGCCCGCCCACCAGTCCAGAGGCAGCACAAGGGAAACAATGCCCCACCCTTGTTTGAAGGGAGGGGGAAAGGAGCAGCTGGACCTGAATCAGAACTGTACCAACCAGGTCCAGAGAACTTCAGGGAGAAGAACACGGGACAAGGGCCTTGGGGGCTGCAGGAACGTGGCTCAGTCCCCATCTCCCAGCAAGCAGCCAGGTCCCACGGTATGCAGGGCAGCACACAGGCCCGAACCTTGGGAGCCAGGGAGCAGCAGGGGCTGCTTGGGTTAGCCACCTGATGTGAGGACAGATGGACAGAGCCTAAAGGGCCCAGATTGTGCTAAAAGAGCCCTTGGTGCCATAGCCAGGGCACGGGAAAATAATAGTGCTGCAGTGTGAGGTTCAGCACCAAGAAGCCAGCAGTGGTGGTGCAGCAGCTGCAAGGAGCTGAGCCCTCAGTGCCCAGAGCAGGGCACAGGGTGGGGAGGAGCCCAGCAGTGCAGGAGAGGCCTGGAGAGGTGCTCCAGCAGAGGAGACCCCATTGAGCTGTGCCCTGACCACTGCCACCTGAGGGAAAATCAGTCATTGGGTCTTTGGGTCCCACAGGGGAAAGACATTTGGGGCAGGCAAACCCAGAGAAGGGTCTGGATGAGCAGCCCCCACCTAGTCAAGGCCCTAAGGGGAGGGGCCCCTGGTGCATCCTGGTGCCTCTGGTGCTTCCTGGGTGGAGGAGGGGAACACCGAGGCATTGTGGGTCAGGATCCAGGGGGGGACAGGGGAAAAGAACTTGGTTGTGGGGGTTTACTACAGGCCTTCTCATCAGGATCAAGAGCTGGACAATGTATTCTCCGGGCAGCTAGCAGATGCCACACAGGTGAGGGAGGCAGTGGTCATGGGAGATCTAAACTACCCAGATATCTGCTGGGAGGAGCAGACAGCCAAAACAAGCCGCTCATGGAGGTTCTTACACTGTGTGCAGGACCTCCACCTAACCCAGGTGGTGTCTAGTCCCACCAGGGGTAGCACCTTGCTTGACCTGGCCTTAGCAACAGGCAGCTAGCAGATGCCACACAGGTGAGGGAGGCAGTGGTCATGGGAGATCTAAACTACCCAGATATCTGCTGGGAGGAGCAGACAGCCAAAACAAGCCGCTCATGGAGGTTCTTACACTGTGTGCAGGACCTCCACCTAACCCAGGTGGTGTCTAGTCCCACCAGGGGTAGCACCTTGCTTGACCTGGCCTTAGCAACAGGGATGATCTCGTGGGGAACATGCGAGTTCATGGTAGCCTGGGAGATAGTGACCATCACTTGGTCAAGTTCACTATCCAACGAAGGGTGGGTAAAGTAACTGGTGGGGCTAAGGTGTTGGACTTCAGAAGGGCCAACTTTAGCAAGCTTGGAAGGCTAGTTAGAGTGGATGCAACTCAAGAACATAGAGCATATGGGGGTCCAGGAGGGTTGGAGGTATCTCAAGGGAGTGACCCTTGGGTCTCAAAAGGCATCTATCCCATTACGTGGGAAGGGAGGTAAGGGGCAAAAAAGCCCCCCTTGGCTGAACAGGGAACTCCAGGAGTGTCTGGGGGCAAAGAAAGAGATGTATAGGCAATGGAAGCAGGGAGCAGCCACCAAGGAGGAATATATCTTCCTGGCACGCTATTGCAGGGAATCAGTTAGACAGGCCAAGGTGAGGCTTGAGCTCAGGTTGGCTTCAACAATCAAGGACAATAAAAAAGTCTTTCTTCAGGTACACAGCAGGCAAAAGGAAAGCTCAGAGCAACATAGGGCCCCTGCAGGACAAATCAATACAGTTGGTGGTTGACGCGGGGAAAAAAGCAGAGCTCTTCAATGAGTTCTTTGCTTCAGTATTTCTATGTACTGACCACACCAATTCCCCCACCTCAATCATTGACAGATGTCCACATGGCACCAGTCCGCCTACGGTTAGTTCTGAAATAGTTAAGGAGCTCCTGGAGGAGCTGGATGGGTACAAGTCAGCAGGCCCGGATGACCTCCATCTGTGGCTGCTGAAAGAATTGGCCAGTGTCATAGCTGAGCTGCTGGCACAGCTGTTCGAGCACTCGTGGTGCTCTGGCCAGGTCCCTGAGGACTGGGGAAGGGCCAATGTGGTGCCCATTTTCAAGAAAGGGAGAAAGGATGAGCCAGGTAACTTTAGACCAGTCAGTCTTACCTCTATTCCTGGGAAAATGCTAGCGAAAATAATCAAAAAACACATTTGTGCAGGCCCAGCAGGGGAAACAATGCTGAGGGGAAACCAGCACAGATTAGTCACAGGTAGATCCTGCCTGACAAACCTTGTAGCCTTCTATGACCAGGTCACACACTGCCTGTATGCGGGAGCTGAGGCTGATGTCATCTTACTAGACTTTAGGAAGGCCTTCGACACAATTTCGCACCCTATCCTCATTGGGAAGCTAGCAGACTGTGGAGTGGATGCCTACATGGTCAGGTGGGTGGCCAACTGGCTTAGGGACTGCACCCAGAGAGTGGTGGTGGATGGTTCCTTCTCGGCCTGGAGGGAGGGGGGCAGCGGGGTCCCACAGGGTTCGGTCCTCAGATCGATATTATTCAATATCTTCATCAGCAATTTGGACAAGGGCGTGAAGAGCACCCTCTCCAAGTTCGCTGATGATACCAAGTTATGGGGCAAAGTTAGTACACCGGAGGGCAGGGAGCAGATTCAGGCTGACCTGGTTCAGGTTGGATCAATGGGCAGAGAGAAATAGGATGCAATTTAATAAAGATAAATGTAAGGTACCCCACCTGGGAAGGAGGAACTCCCAGCACACCTATAGGTTAGGGAGTGTCCTTCTCAGTAGCTCGGAGGCAGAGAGGGATCTTGGAGTCATAATTGACTCCAAGATGAACATGAGACGGCAGTGTAACAAGGCCATCAACAAGGCCAATCGCACTTTGTCACGCATGAGCAGGTGTATGACTAATACAACAAAGGAGGTGATTCTCCCCCTCTATGCAGCACTGGTCAGGCCGCAGTTGGAGTACTGTGTCCAGTTTTGGGTGCCGCACTTCAAGAGGGACACGGGGAATCTTGAGAGGGTCCAGAGGAGGGTCACTCGCATGATTAGTGGCCTTCGTGATAGACCCTACAGAGGGAGGTTGAGAGAGCTGAATCTCTTCAGCCTTCACAAGAGATGGCTGAGGGGAGATCTTGTGGCCACCTATAAATTTACTAGGGGAGGTCAACAGGGAATAAGGAAAGCGCTGTTTACTATGGCGCCCCAGGAAGTGACTAGGAATAATGGGTGTAAACTAGTTGAGAGTGGATATAGGTTAGATATTAGGAAGAAATTTTTCACAGTAAGGGTGGCCAGGATGTGGAATGGGCTTCCAAAAGAGGTGGTGCTATCACCTAGCTTAGAGATCTTCAAGAGGAGGCTAGATAGTCACCTGGCTGGGGTCATCTGACCTCGGTCCTCTTTTCTGCCAGGGGCAGGGGGTTGGACACGATGATCCATTGTGGTCCCTTCCAACTCTAGAATCTATGAATCTATGAACCCCCCACAAGGGACCCCATTTGAAGGAGGACTATCCCTTGCCATGGGTCAGGGACTATATTAAGGAATAGATGTTATTTAAAATTGTTCATGTTTGCACCTTATATTTTGTAATTGAAATGTTGTATTGTGTTGATGCTGCTGAAATGGTTTTATTGTGATGGGTAAATAGTGTTATTATGGTTTAACCTTGGTTATTAGTTAATGTTCACTGTTTAAATATATGTATATGATATTTAGTTTTATGTTTATGTATATTATAACTCAATAAATTGTATATAGTTAAGAACTTTGGGCCTGGGCTAACTCTATAAAGAAAGAGGGATCTGCTCAAAATTCTGGCATCCCTCTCACAGTACCCCTCCTGCCTACCCATCCCATTTGCTTGAGAATAAGGCACACCCTTGGGTGTACCCAGGTTACATTTACATTTGATTCAGGAAATGCAGACACATGCCTGCAGTGGCTCAGGCCAGAAGCAGAGGGGTGCCAGAAGACAGCTCTCTGGCTGTGTGTTCATTTCCTCTTCCTGCTGCCTCCAAGGTTTCTGGGATTTGTAGTCCAGAATAACAGCAACAGAACTCTGCAGGGTTGCTCATCACTTCCACTTCCTGCTTCCAGATGCCTCTGGGATTTGTAGTCCACAGTTCCAGCCAGCAGTAAGTTTGAGCAGGGGAAGGGAGATTTAACCCCCATCCCTGGCCCCAGATCCCAGCCAGGGTTTGCCTGATGGGGGCAACCAGACCCCAGCCTAGGTTTGCTTGTCAGGGGGGGAGGCAGTAACGCCCCCATAGACTGGGCTGCATCCCCAGCTCAGCTTGCCTCCCACCACTCCTTTGTCAGCCAGCCCTCACTACTCCAACTAGGGAGCAGAGGGTGGAGCCAGCCCCGCCCTCTGGAGCAGACAGCACAGCACAGTCCAAGGTTGCAAAGCATGCTGGGGGACTTGATTTAACTTGAACCAGGAAAGGGTCTGGGGCAGAAGTTTCATAAACTGGTTTGACCCAAATCATTTAAGTCTGATACTACATTCAATCAGGTTTATCTTCAACCAGTTTCAGCCATTTTGAGACTGGTTTATATGCACTGAGCTTTTGTTCTGTTACAGGTTTAAACCAGTTTCTGATCACTTAAACCAGTTTATGTGTAACTTCTGTCCCTAGCCCAGGGCATGGGCACAGGTGGCCCATGTGCCCCACTGCAAGGCAGCTTGGATGGCCCTGGGTGCCTGTCTGAGCCCAGCGCAGGTCCTGGGTGCCAGGCAGATTCCACAACAGGCAGCAGGGAGGTCTGCTGTGCTTTTATGTGCTCCAGCATGCCAGGTAGTGTGCTGTAGCAGCAGGGGCACTGAGCAACCACAGACACTGGAAACTGGCAGCCAGAGCATCTTCCTGGAGGACCAAGCCTGCATTGGTTCTGGCACACACTCCGCGAGTGTGCTTTACTCTGCTTTCTTTTTAATACTAGGAAATCCCACTATCAAGTTTTGGCACTGTGCTGCAAACGTGCAGTGTGGCACATGGTTACATGTGCACTGCATGTGGTTTGCAGCACTTCAAGCACATGTAAGAAATCACAAACCGCATGTGTGCACTCGTCTCGACATGCTCAATAGGTTCTAATTTCTGAGTGAAAAGGACAGTTTGTGACTATAAATGCTGTCTATAAAACAGTGATAGTAAATAGACAAGACAGAAAAATCAGAAGCGATAACATTTTCTAAAACTCTACAAATTGAATTGCTATAGCAACCTAGTATTATTTCATCCAGTATCATATCAGCACTGGAAATGGATGAAACATAGTAGAAGTCATTTGCAAAAAAAATGGCTAGAGATAAATAAAAACAGTATTTTTTCATTCCAATTTTTGTAAAAATGTGTTTTTCCTCCAGGATGTTGAAGTTATGGGTTTTTCCAGAGTTGGAAGAAGAATGGAATCTTTGCTTCAATGGACAAAAATAAAAGAAGAAAAGGTTTATCTCAAACCAAAGGAAATTTGTGAAGGATTTTCAATAAAACAACCTTTCTTTTCCCTCCCCTCCCCATTCATTTTACATCAATGAACTGTTTGGTTCAAACCAAAATAAGATGTTTGTTAGGTATCCAGGTTGTAAAAGATATCACCTGTATCATGAGCCCCAAATGAGTTGTTTGTTGCATTTATGGGGTACTTGCCTTTTTTGTTTAGCCTTTCTTTTAGGTTTAGGTCAATGTTTAAACTTAAACTTCTGCTTCAAAACAAAACAGCTTAAAATGGTTTTGCTCTGGAATTTTAAGCATTTTGTGTGACATGACCAAACCATGTGGCACCCACAAAGTCAGCCCAGCCTGAAGAAGGAGAACATTGGGAACCTGCAAGCCATGGGGCGGCCAGCACTACAGCAAAGGTAAGCAACAAGAAGGTAAGTAATAAGGGGCCCCTTGGGACTCAGAGCAGGGGGGCAGCAAAGGCACCAGTCGCAGGGCTCAAGTGCCTATCTACTAATGCTAGGAGCATGGGGAACAAGCAGGATGAACTAGTGCTCCTGCTTGTACAAAACACCTATGACTTAGTAGGGCTAACGGAAACCTGGTGGGATTCATCCCACGACTGGGC
>NW_005842972.1:443751-449042 GCF_000455745.1 Alligator sinensis | reverse complement strand
ACTCTTTCCTGCCTATGCAGGGGGTTGGACTCGATGATCTATTGAGGTCCCTTCCGACCCTAACATCTATGAATCTATGACCTGAGCCACAAGTATGAGGAGTCCAAGAAACAAAACAAATCCAATCCCATCAATCAAGGTATTTCCAGTAAAGATAGGGAAATAAAACATTTTATTTAAAAATGGCAAAATGAAATGTTTTGACACTTGCGGTTTTGGGGTTTTTTTTGCCCAAACCTATTCACAAATTTAGCTTTAGTCCTTCCAAAACTCCAGCTTTGGCAAATTTAGTATTCATTGGAAAAAAAATGCCCATCTTTATTGGGAAGCAAGGAACAGGCTAGAATGGAGATTGTAACAGGCTATCCTAAAAAGGGAACTATGAGGATGGTGTAACAATCCCTGGACTGATTCACAGAAGTTTAGGGCTGGAAGCAACCTTGTGAGATCATCAGGTCCATCTTCCCTGCTCTGGGTAGGAAAGACTGCTGAGGTCAAATAACCCCATCAAGGTGTGTATCCATCTCCTTTTGAAGATCTCCAGAGCAGTAACCTGCACCACCCACACTGGGAGTCTATTCCAGATCATGGTCACATGAACCATAAAGACGTTTTTCCTTGTATCTATTCTGAAACCTTCTTCTAGGAGTTCATGACCGTTGCTCCTGGTTGCTTTGGTGAATAGTTGTTTGCCAAGCCCCTGATGCTCTTCCCTGATATATATATACAAGCTTATATTTGTAAGCTAAGACATTGTTGTGACATCACAGCCCTAGCAAAAAGAAAATAGGATAAATACTTGTAGAATCAATTGCTTTGTGATCATGCTTGCCACAGAAAATCAGTAAGGTAAAACAGGAAAAAGGATTATTATAAGCAAAAGCAACTATAGTTTGAGGGATATAAAGAAAGAAATTAAAAGTGAAAATACAAGTTCTCACAGTGCTTCTCTACCTTGGAACAGCTCCAGAGTAATCCCTTGTGACCAGTGATTTCCTGCAAATGACCCCTCTAAGGGCTTTCTTACATCAATGTTAGGCGGCTCCTGGAGTTCTTAACCTCTAGATTTGTCCACACATTAACACCTGAAGCTAGTTTTAAGCATGCTAAAGCTATGCCACTTCAGGGCAAGTTTATCTCTGATCCATGTTACCCAACTTGTGTTCCATTAATGCGTGGCCATTTGTTGAGAGCAAATTAAGATGCTTGTGGCTGGCTCATGTTAGGTTATGGGACCAGGGCAGTTCAAGTTGGTAAGGCCATTCACAGGTGAGACTGTAAGTAGGATGAATAGCGTCATTCTGGTCCTCAGTTTTGGAATTTTCCATATGACACTCCTTAGGTATAATGGATAGAGTGCGGTGTGCACATTTTGGGGATGAGCGCATCATCCAAAGTGCTGAGCACACCAGCCCTTTAAAAGGTTTCTGTGAGGGAGGGGCTCAATGTATTTATGTATGTATGTATGTATGTGTGGCTGGTGTTCTGTGTGGTGGTAGGAGTATGTTTGTGAGAGAAATTACATAGAAATGCCTGAGGGCCTGTAAGGACTGATTTGATAGAGAGACAGTGACTGAGGGGACCGAGAGAGAGTAATAACTTGTGTGAGTGGATATAGATCTTCAACAGGAATCTGGGCCCTTTGCGAGGAGCAAGGATCCCTAGAGTGGTTGGAGACTACCCCTCAATATACTGCTATCCTCAGTCAGAGGTTGACTCCCTGACATTTTCCTGCCAGGTGCATAAGGGCTTTGGTAGCAGCCTCACTGAGTAGTTAGTGAGTATTCCCCATAACTTAGGAAGGGATACTTTTGTAGGCTATCCTTTCTGTCGTATATCCTTGTATAAGACCAGTGACCCGGTAATAGGGTAAGGTAAACCCTGGCACCGGATCTGAAGAGTCAGACAGAGCCACCGCTGGCGGTGGTCAATATCTCTCTCTCGTGATTGCTGTCCCTTTGTTCTGGTTATAAGATTTATAAAAGACTTAAGAATACTTAGTGTTGATTGTTACTGTCCTTTATATCTATTACTAACATAGTAGTGGCTGTTGTGTGTTTCCTTAATAAACTGTTTCATTCATGTACCACAAGCCTTCCTCTTAGTGATAATTAATTAAACCAGTGATAGATATGAACAGGATCAAGATCCACCTTATCTTTCAGGGAGAAGTCTGAGGAGAAGCAGTTGTTTAGGCCAGCTTCATGATTTGGTTTAAAAGGTGTAATTTTTCCCCGACACTCCCTATAGATGAGCCATCCAAGTTATAGTCCTCCAGCATCCCAGGAAGCAGTGTCCCTTCTCCCACCTCCTGTTCTGCATGGACAAACTTTCCACCACCTGAACTCTACTGCCCAGGTGGCAGTTCTGGCACTAAGCCAATTCACCTTCTGATCCCCAGGGGTATTACCTTCCACTCCCTGGGGTGCTACCTCATGCAAACAGGCTGGACAGTACATACCAGCTAGCCATGTTGCAGAGCTCAGATGGGTCCAGGAGTGGGAAGCAAGGTAGGGGGCTGGATTGGCCCCCACAAGCTGGGGCTTCCTTCCCACAACAGAGGCAATAGTTCCCCCAAAAAGTCTTCCCTCACTGCTTCCACCTCCTGGCCACCCCAGGCAGCATGACCAGCACCCCCCACCCCCAAATCCAAATGTATTAAAACATGAGACATTCCTAAATTTACTTCCTCTTAATTCTTTTAAAATTATTGGGTGGGGGGTTACTTTTTAATTTTACCCTTTGGTTGCTGATTCGTTCATTTTACTACCCTTTCTCTCCTCCCAGTTCCTTTCCACCTCCCATTTCATTCCCCATCCCATTAACTCTGTGCCTGTCAGCTTCATGTTCCCACCCCATACTCCCTACCCACCTGTAGTATGAATTTTTGCATATTAGTTATTATGTTTAAATGATAATAGTACCTCTACGATTGTATGAACAACTAAAACTCCATTTTGTGTTTGTTTCTCTGCTTGACATGAGTAGATGAACTTTGTATGCCTTGTGTACATGAGTGTCTGTGTGAGAGGGTGAATGGTGAAAGATTGGTAACTATATGCATGAAAACAGAAGAAGATTTAATTGATTGTGTAAGCAACAAGGTGCCAATGTATAAGTTATCAGACAGTAAATTAATTAATGGATGGCTGAAGAACTCATCTGTGATCAGGTGCAAAGAAGAAGGAATTTTGCATATCCTGCCATTTGAACTACACAATGTTTCAAGAACACAATTTTTCAAGACCAAGTACAAAATGCTTCAAGGCAAAGATCAAGATTAAGATAACAATGGAGATACCAGCTTTACTGAAATGACCTCAGCAGAGATAACAAGAAGAAACAACCTCTAATTAAAGACTGAGCATGGAAAAGCCCCAATGCTGAACAAAGACTTGAAATCCCTATAAAAGTGGGATGCAGACAAGCCAAGATGGGGAATCCACTCTCTGCAACCTCATGGAGCACAGGCATGCATGCCTGTATACCTCCGCTCATATCCTCAATAAGCCTGGACCCAGCCATCCAGTGCTAATATTGAGTAAAATCTGCTTGTAACTATAACATCTTACTGGAGTGGTTTTGTCTGTATGTCTGTTTGCATGTATGCTTGTGTATGTCTGTTTGTATGACTGGTATGTCCAAGCTTATGTATCTGCTTCATGTAACCAATAATCACGGCATTTTTCCTTATTCCCCTTTTTAAGGTCTCACTCTTAATATGAGCTATTGGCAATTTTAAGTAACACATCTCCCCCTATGCCCCCCCACCCACCCCATCTAGAGGAGGGATAGAAGCCTGTCCTGGCTCACAAGCCCTGTACTGGCAACTTGCAGCTTTAACTCCCAGTCAGGCCCCTGCTATGGAGTCATAGCTGTGCAAGTAGGGGACAGTGAGAAAATATTTTTAGCCTTAAGCTGCTAAAAATGACTGTTCCAAACTTAAGCTAGCACTAACACCAATCAACATCTGAGCAGTTGAAACTGCAATGTGTAACAAGGTCCTTAGCTAGTGTCCTGTAAGCTCTCAGACTCCCTCAGCTTGTCCCAGAGGAGTTCTAGATGGACTCCCCACGTTCAGGAGCATGTAGTCTCTTTACCAGATCAGAAGCTAGGGCCAGAAAACATTCCTCTTCATAGATTTTAGGGTCAAAAGGGACCTATTAGATCATCAAGTCTAACCCCTTGCCCTGTAGATCACTGAGTGCCCTTGCCCTGGGCAGAAAAGAGTGCTGGGGTCAGATGACCCAGCCAGGTGTGTGTCCAATCTCCTCTTAAATACCTCCAAGGAAGAAGACAGCACCACCTCCCTTGGAAGTGTACAGTAGCAACAGTAAATAAACATGCTGTATTGATCAACATGTGCTGTCTCCTAAACTGAACAACATTTGTATGGCACTTCAGACACGACAATTAGCATTGTTGAGTTACAGAGCCAATTACCCCTTGCCAGTGCTCATCAGTGTACCCATATCACTACATTGATGCAGCTGCAATGCTTCCAGTTCAGATAAGAACAAGATGTTGTAGAGTGCCACTACTGGACACAGTAAATTTACTGTGTAGATAGCTGAAGCACCAGTGAGAGCAGGCCATGAAAAAAAAAAAAGTCATTCCAGGAGGCATCAAACAAGGTATTTCCAGTAGAGGCAGGGAAACCTTAGTGGCACAAAGTGCTGGTGAGACTGTACCTGGAATATTGTGCATTGTCAGGTGAATTCAGATTGGAATCAATTCAAAGAAGGGCAGCTAGGATGACTGAGAGAAATAGAGAACCTATCATGAGGAGGATAAAAGAACTCAGTTTGTTGAGCCTAGTAAAATAAAAGTCAACAGGAGATCTGATTGCTCTTTATAAATACATCGGAAGGGTAAAAGCCACCAGGGAAAGGAAAAAGGGTTTTAAGCCAGAGGAAATATTGGCCCAAAAACAAATGGTTAGATTGGTTATGAATAAATTTGAGCTTTGAATCTGAAGAAAGTTTCTAAGCATTAGAGCTCTGATGGAAGTAGTGTGGGCAAAAAGAAAGCCAGTTAGTTTTTGTAAGATTGATCATGTTATTAATCAGATTATGTTATGTGGTTGTCTCTGATGCCAGAGTAGTGGACTCTATGACAGGGTGGTGTATCCCAGTCCTGTGTTCTTATGGGAAGACAACCCCAAGGTTAAATTGTCCATGATGACACATCCATTGCTTTCCTGGCAAGAACAACATAGGAATAAGGAACAAATGTGGCAAAAGGTAGCTACAAACTCCGTCATCACTCCCTTGAGGGAGCATTGGCTTAGC